>NC_034435.1:2838575-2843148 GCF_002078875.1 Numida meleagris
CTGTCCCCCCCCCAGCCCCGTTCTTCCCTCTTGGCGGAGGGCTGCGGTGCGGCGGCGTCGGAGCGCGGCGTGCGTGCGGAGGGCGTGATTTGCCCGGCAGATCTGCTGCCATAAATCAGGGCAGGAATGTGTCGGGCTGTCAAACAAAGGGTGGGGTCCCAAGACAAAAGCTGGCCCCAGCAGGAACGGGCGCTGGAGGAGCGTCTGTGCATAGATCTTCCCGTCGTGGCTTATGGAAACATTTCCCAGTTGCGGACGCTCAGCTGGGAAGCAGGGTGCGGAGCACGGCACCGGCCCCATCGGTCTTGGGTCTGCTCCAGGAGCTGTTCCTGGGAACTGCTTTCACGGGGCCACAGGCTGCCAGGGGACAGTGGCTCCCAGCACCACCCTCCTACAACAGATTTGCTGCTTGTTGAAATGAGAGCAAGCTCCGGAGGGTGGCGGGTGCCGGAGCCAGGAGGGCACAGAGCAACTCCAGGTTCCTCATCGCGGTGTAACCCCATCCCGTGGGTCCCAGGCATCCTCTTCATTGCCATCGTTTTTGGGGCCGGACCCCTGGGCACTCCGTGAGCACACTGAAGCATTTGCACACAGGCTCACACCACGGCACGCGAGCGTGCACCCCACACGCAGCTCGCTGCTGCCCGGCGTGGGCTCCCCCGGGCCCTGCAGGTGCGGAGGAAGGGATCACGCCAAAGCGTTGCTCCACACTGTGCCAAGAGCGTGCTGGATTGCTAAAAATAACCGGGATCCGCGTTCTGCTGGGAGGATCCCAGGGTTGATTGCAGCGTTTGCAGCATCACAGCCGCTCAGCCCCCGGGCCAGGCTGGGGGCAGCGCCGTGGTTTCGGGGCCGGGACCTCAGCACGGCAAACGCCCGCGCTCACTCTTGTCCCGGCTGCGGCACGGCCTCGTCCATAGCCTCCTTCCCTCGCTTTGCTCCTGGCTCCCACCAAATGGAGTTTTCTGGGAATTTGTGCACCCTCTGCGGGGCCGCCCTCCTGTCTGCCACCTGGGAGCCGCCTGCCGGAGCCTTGGCACGGTGACACGGACGGGTCATGGCAGGGAAGGTGGCACTGCTCCCAGTGGGGCTGGGGCCACCCTGCTTTGCCCTGGCCCCCGCTATCCCAACGGCTCCTCAGCTGCGGTGCAGAGCAGAGCGTGCCTGCCCTGAGCTGCAGGGACTTTGGGACCCAACAGCTCCATGCACTGGACCCCCACAATGCCTGGGGGGGCACCCACGGGTGGGGCTGCTTCATGGCACCCCACAGAGATCTGTGAGAGCCCCGTGGGAGCTGCCCCACACTTCAGGTGGGCTTTGGGTCAGTGCATTGCTGGGAGCCAGGGCAGGGCACTAGTTGCCCACTCTCAGTGCTGCCAGGCACAGCCGCCCTCACTCTGCTGCACGCTGTGACCACAGACCCCATCCGCTGCTTGTGGGATCAGGGGGGACCCTTGGGGCAGGGTCTGGGGGGGGACATGGGGCAGCCCGGTGAGGTGTGAGCAGCGTTCTCCTCTTGTTGCACAGCTGTACGAGTTGGATGGTGACCCCCGGAGGAAGGAGTTCCTGGACGACCTCTTCAGCTTCATGCAGAAGCGAGGTGAGCCCCCCCCTGCCCGCCCCCGCCCCGCTCTGTCCATGGGTTTTATTTCCTCGCATGTCATTGTAACCCAAGGTTAATGCTCCGGCCAGACTGGTAGTTAATTTTTAACCTCGTTGCAAACCGGGGTCAAACCTGCTCTGCTGGAATCCGCGCCATGAGCTCGGCGCAGCGATTCCCGCCCCAGCGCTGGCCCCACCGGGCTGATTTCATCGGGTCCATCCCCTTCGGGGTGGCTTTGCCCTCAGCCTCCCCCCCGTGCTGCCCCATCCCCAGGTTACAGCGGGTCCAGAGCAGCCACGATCCAAACCCCGGCTCCGCTCTTAGGGCCAACGGGGGCACCCACATCACCGGCAGCATCTGGAAAATGTTGACCTGCGGTATTCAAAAGGAGAATGTCAAATATCTGTGTATATGCGCGTACACACGCATAGCTCCGTGCTGCTGCAGGGTAGGTCTGGGTGTAGCCGTGACTCCTGCTTCATCCCGCTGCTGTTTTGGACCTGCTGTAAAGCTGCCTCCCGCTTGGTGTCCTGCACAGAGGTCTGCCCCGGGGTGGTACGGGGGCAACGGGTGGGCACACAGCCCCCACCGGTTGTACCGGTGCAGCTCAGCGCTGCTCCAGGTCAGCATGCTGCTCCCAGTGGGGCAGCTCTAGGGCTGTGCGCAGTGGGACACTGCTGGGGGGTGCAGGGCAGGGGGGCCCTGGTGCTGCCCGTGGAATGGAGCGAGGAGCCCAGCGCTGCGCTGCGTGCGAGCGGCCACGTCAGCTGCTGCCACCTCCCGGCACCGCGCCGGGGAGAGTCACTGCAAGGAACCACAGTGCAGTGCAGGGGCTGCTCGGCGCTGCTGGAGCTGGGGTCCGGCACTGGTGCATGAGTGCATCCAGCCATCTGTCTGAAGAGGCATTTAGGGAAGCACGTGTGTGTGTATGTGTGTGTGTGTGTGTGTGTGTGTGTGTGTGTGTGTGTGCATGGGCTGCAGCAGCCCTCAGCCACCCCCAGGTTCAGCTCTGCCCCCACAGGGCGCTCTGTGAGCCCCTTCCAGGTCCGGGTGATTTCTGGTGACTCCCCCTGGCTCCGGCTGTGTTCCCTTCTTGTTGGGACTGGGGGGCCCCGCTTGCATGCAGCCCGGGCACAGCGCGACCCTCGCCCCGCGGCTGCTGTTATAAATATCCGCTGTTGCTGGGTGCAGCTGCCTCCGCCGGCAAACCGCAGCCGGCCCCCTCAAGTTTCTTTTTCCTCCATGTGTGGACTGGTGCTGAGCAAGATGAATGGGGGGTGCTCGCAGAGGGAAGTCGGGTGTTAAGGAGAAGGAGAGGCAGCAGCAGGACCCCGCTTTGCCTCCGCTCCGACCAGCACGCCCCTAGCCCGCTCTCTCCTCTCCCCTCCCCAGGGACCCCCGTGAACCGGATCCCCATCATGGCCAAGCAGGTGCTGGACCTCTACATGCTCTACATGCTGGTGACGGAGAAGGGCGGCCTGGTGGAGGTCATCAACAAGAAGCTGTGGCGAGAGATCACCAAGGGGCTCAACCTGCCCACCTCCATCACCAGCGCGGCCTTCACGCTCCGCACCCAGTGAGCACCGGGGGGCACGAAGGGGGGGGTCGGGAGGGGGGATGGGGCCGTGCTGTGCCTCACTGCGCTGTTCCACAGGTACATGAAGTACCTGTACCCCTACGAATGTGAGAAGCGGGGCCTGAGCAACCCCAACGAGCTGCAGGCGGCCATCGACAGCAACCGCAGGGAGGGCCGTCGGCAGGGCTTCGGCAGCTCGCTCTTCACCTACTCGCCCAGTGGCACCCATGGGCTCCTCTCCTCGCCCAAGCTGCCGGTGCCGGCCCTGGGCCTGGCCTCTGCCACCAACGGCGGTGCCATCGCTCCCGTCCAGAAGATCAAGAAAGGTAACGGCTGCTGCGGGCTGAGGGCACTGGTGGCACCGCTCCGTCTCCTCCCTGAGCTTTTCCCGGCTGGTTGGGTTCTCTTGGTGGCACGGGGGCTCCGGGGCTTATGGAGACCACTGCACTGAGTCACAGAGTGGTTGGGTTGGAAGGGACCGTGATGGTCACCCGGCTCCGACCCCTGCGTGGGCTGGGTGCTGGGTGCTGGATGCATTAGGCTTTCTGAGCTGTGGGCACATACTGCCAGCTCGTGTCCAGCTTTTCATCCACCAACACCCCCAAGTCCTCTCCGCAGAGCTGCTCTGTGTCCATTTACCCCCTCACCTGTGTTGGTTTGGGGCTGCCATCACCCTGCCCGGCTCCTCAACAGGGCAGGGCCGTGGGCAGCAGCTCCCGGTGGCGGGGTCCGGGGCAGCGTAGCTGGGGAGCTGACCCGCTCTCTGCCCACAGAGGAGGACGCGCCCATCCCCATCTCCATGCCCAGCCGGCTGCCGGTGTCACTGGCCGGGCACCCGGTGGTGGCAGCCCAGGCCGCGGCCGTGCAGGTGGCAGCGGCAGCCCAGGCCGTGGCTCTGGAGCAGCTGCGGGAGAAGCTGGAATCAGGGGAGCCCCCGGAGAAGAAGATGGCACTGGTGACGGACGAGCAGCAGCGGCTGATGCAGCGCGCTCTGCAGCAGAACCTCCTGGCCATGACGGCCCAGCTGCCCATGAGCATCCGCATCAACAGCCAGGGCACCCGCTCGCCAGGTGGGTGCCGCCGTGCGGGGATCGGGGCGGGATCGGGGCGCGGGGACCACGGCGGGAGCCGTCACCTCCGCTCTCCCTCGCAGAGAACCGCCAGGACGCCTCCGGCGGCGCGGCCAACAACGGCACCAACAGCATCAGCATGTCGGTTGAGATCAACGGTATCGTCTACACAGGTAGGGCACGGCGCGGCGGTTTCGCCCCACGCGGCGTCGACCCCGTTTTCACCTGCAGAGGGGTGCCAGGTGCCCCCTGCCCAGCGCTGCTCTCCCCCCCAGGTGTGCTGTTCGCCCAGACGCCCGGCCCTTCCTCCTCCTCCTCCTCCTC
>NC_034435.1:2843453-2844742 GCF_002078875.1 Numida meleagris
GGTGGGGGGGGGAGGTGCTCAGCCCCGGGTTTTTTCCTTCAGGGCCGCCCAGGGCCCCCGACCTGTTTACCTCACACACATCACACTTTGCACTGTACATTTATTATTATTATTATTATTTTTTAACTCGTGTGACCTCCAGACAGACGTACAGACGCCTGCCAACGCGAGCTTTAATGAAACCTCCTGGCACTCGTTAAAGGAAAAAAAAAAAAAAGAAAGAAAGAAAAAAAGAAAAAAAAAAAGTTGGAAATCGGGAGATATTTTATTCATTAGATCCTTTTTCTTCCCCCTCTATTTTGAGAACTACACTTACTATATGGGATTTTCAGAGGTTGTTGTTTGATTGTTTTGTTGTAAATAGCTTCTATTTTATTCTCGAAAAAGAAAAGAAAAAAGGAAAAAAAAAAAAGAATCAAACTTTAACATGCAGATGATATATATGGACATTGTCAGGGAAGCAGGAGCTGGGGAACCTGTCACCTCCTTTTTCTTTTCCTCCCGGGTGTAGCCGAGGCCCTGGGAAGCGCCGTGAGCTCGGGGCCGCAGTGGCACTGGGGACCACGGCGGGGACAGCGCGTGCTGCACGCCTCCAGCTCGTGGCTTTAGGTCTCAGCACAGAACAAGGTGCAGAAAAGCAGTGCTCAGGGATGGGGTGGGTGCAGCGGTGGGGGCCCGCAGTGCGGCCCCCGGGGGCAGGCAGTGCTCAGGGGGGGGCTCCGGCCGCTCACACGTGCCCCCGCATCCCCGTGTTCCCGCGTCCCCAGGGCTCTCCTGAACTCTCCCTAAATTGTCAGGTGGCTTTTTTTCTCCCTTTTTTTTTTTTTCCCCTCCCCTGTAAGGCGATACTACTGTGCAGATCCAGTTTGGGCACATTTTCCCCCCTCCCCAGCACCCAGGGCGAGGTGACACCCGATCTGTTATTCACGCTTCCAGCAGCAAACTGGTTCTGTTGGTGCCGGGACGGGCGTTTTGTTTGCGTGGTGCCGGGAGAGCTGCCGGAGGAATCAGGAAAAATGGGTGGTGTCGGCATGGCTGCAGCTCCAGGGACAAAATCTGATCCCTGTTGCTCCCCGTGCCCCGGGCATCGCTTCTGTCACAGCAGCACCCGCACCCACGCGGCTGGGGGGGGCCAGGAAGGGCCCCAGTTTCCCTCCCGGTCCGGAGGCACCGCGTGTGCTCCCCAAACACCGCTTTAAAGCAGCCAAAACCTCAGAGGCGGTGTCCTCGTAGCGAGGCGGAAGGGTGCACGGTGCTGTCCTGCTCGGAGCTGTGCATGATGCAATTCT
>NC_034435.1:2845952-2859473 GCF_002078875.1 Numida meleagris
AAAAAAAAAAAAGACAAAGATAAAACCACATTCTACCTCTGAGAGCGGCGGCCGCGGGCGCTCCGTCCCACGACCGGCGGAATATTTCAGTTTTGCAAACATTCAGGTATTGAAACTTTTGATTATTAAAAAAAAAATTAAAATTAAAAAAAAATAAAATAGTAATAATAAAAAAAATTTTAAAAAAAATTAAAAAAAAAGATAAAATAAAAACACTGAAAGTTTACATTTTATAATAACATTATTATACAGATTGTATTTAAGCTGCAGAATATTTAAGACAATTGTAACCCTGTAAAGTTGATGAAATATTAAAAAAAAATAAGAAAAAAAAAAAAAAAAGGTTGTCTGATGTTTGTTGTCCCTTTCTCCCCGGGGTTGTGGGGGGGGTCCGGGGGGGTGCACATAGGGTACCCGTGGGGTGAGCGGTCCCCGTGCCCTATGGTCGCCATAGGAGCCCATGCAACCACGAGACACCCCGCGCTCACCCCTCCGCAGCCCGACCACCCCGCGCCCTGCTGAGCTTCCGGCTGCACGCCCCACCCCCGCCTGGCCCCGCCCACTGACGCTGTCGCTTCCGATTGGTTGCCGCGGCGGAAGGGCGGCGCTCTGCGCGCAAGCCGCGCTCTCTCTGGCCCTGGCGGACCGCGAAGATGGCGGCGCCCATGGAGGTGGCGTTGGTGTCGGACGCCGCCGGGCCGCTGTGCAACTGCTCGGTCTGGGAGCTGCACTCGGGTTCCGCGTTGCCCGGTTACCGCGGCGGGAACACCGGCCCGCGCGGGCTGGCGTTGCTGGGAGGCGAGCACCTGCTGGGGGCCCAGCTGGGCAAGAGCTACATCAACGTGTGGGAGCTGCAGAGGAAGGTACCGGCGGCGGAGGGCGTGGGGAGAGCAGTGGGGGGGGCGACCCTGGGAACCTTTCCGTAGGAGTCCCACCCTGCGGTGAGCCACCGTACGGTCCCTCTATCCGCAGACCTCCACCATCTCTATGGTCACACGCCCCCTCCTTAGGGCCCCCCGGGCGCAATGTTGAGATGTCCCCACGGCTTTCCTGTCCGCAGAGATCCCCGTATGGGCGCTGGGATCCTCCCCAGGGCCCCCCCTTTTGTAGAGCCCCCCCACCTCTGTGGTGGGAGCCCTCCACTAGGATTCCTGTCTTTGTGGTGAGGGACTCCCGCTCCACGCTCCCCATACAGGTGTCTCCGTGGTCAGATCCCCCCTCCTCTGTACAGCCCCCCACCGTGACCAGATGCCTGAGCCCCCCCTTCACCCCACAGAGCCCCCCCCGTGGTGCTGCACAGCCCTGGATCCCCCTCACCCCCCAAGTTCTTGGGGAGGGCCCGGAGCTCCCTCACAGGGGAGATCCCCACAGATTGCATGGAAGCTGCTATAAAACATCTGTTCCGAAAGAGGGATTAATTCTGGGGTTCTCTTCCCCAGCTGCAGCGTTGCCCAAACTGCCCCCACACCAGGACACCGCTGGGAGCCCCGCACCGTGCCCACCACGGGACAGCAGCACTGCTGAGTGCCCCGGGCTCTGTGCCCCCACACTGTGGGGTCCCCACACTGAGCCCCGTGGGGCCCTGAGGGTCCCCTCCAGTCCAGGAGGAGTTGTCAGGGGAGTTATGGAGAAACCACCAGGCCGACCGTGCTGCCGCTCTGCCCCCAAACCCTCCATCACCTCCTCCTGTTCTCTCTACATTCCAGCTGAAAATGGGAAATCCACAGGCTCCCACCTGGCCTGACAGACCCCACCCATCACAGGCCCTCCCCATCCCTCCAGGGCCACCCTGAGTGTCAGCTGGGACAGGGCAGCAGCACAAACCCTTTGCCCCACAGCTGCGATCTCTCTGTTTCTTGTCATTCCCTTCAGTTTTGCTGCAGGGAGCAGCAGCAGCCCATGAGTTTGAGTGCACACACACAGCCCCTTCGTTGCTACAGCTCGGAATTTGTTCCTGCTTCAGTTCCCCCAGGCCAGGAGCTGGTGGCAGAGTTGTTTGTTTCTTCTCCCAGGCCATGAGCTCAGATCATCGTCTCTTCCTTTCTTCCTTTCTTCCTTTCTTCCTTTCTTCCTTTCTTCCTTTCTTCCTTTCTTCCTTTCTTCCTTTCTTCCTATTATTTTGGCATAGTCTTCTTAGCTTGTTTTCTGATGAATCTCCAGGATTCCCCATCATGGAGCATAATTCTATCCAAATTTCTTGCCTTTGGTACCGCTCCTGCTGCCTGTGGCCGGAGTTGTGTGGATGCAAGTGGGAAGAAGGGGAATTTACCTTTCCACTATGGGCTTAAACACAAAGCAAAAGTGGGATTTGTGCAATCCTAGAGACTACACTTTTCCACTGCCTCTTCTCCTGAGTTCCAGCCTGAGGCGATCCAGGCTCTGCTTTCTCTTTTCCTCCCCAAATTCCCATCCATACTGAACAGCTGCCGTTGTCTTTGCGTTCCCAGGACCAGCTCCAGCAGAAGATCATTTGCCCTGGACCAGTGACCTGCCTGACTGCTTCTCCCAACGGTCTCTACATCCTGGCTGGCGTTGCTGAGAGCATCTACCTGTGGGAGGTGAGGAACACACCCTGCCCACGCGGGGCTCAGTGTGCAGCTGCTGAGCACACAGCCCCACGAGGCACCAGACTGGGTCTGCAGGACACCCATGTGCAGGGCATTCCAGTACAGCACTTCCTCCCTCAGCTTTCTGGTGGCCTGGGGTCTGACTCCTCAGATTTGCCATAAGACTCTGCATTTATTTTCGGTTGTTGGTGCTGTTCTTTCTGGCCTTAAAATTGTGCGTGGATGAAGTGTCAGTTTGAAGGCTCCTGTAAATCATTGGGACCCCTGTGGAGGTTAGAGTGATTTGGATCCGAGGGGAGTGGAAAATCTCAGCAGTCCTGGAGAGAAGGAGGTTTGTGTTTAGATCCATGATGGATTAATAAGGGTCTTCTGGGCTGAAGGAAATGGAAACGTAGAGATTTACATCCTCTATGGATAGTGACTGCCCTAGTCCTGTCAGGTGTGGATAGATCCCTATTACCTGTGCTGCACCATGGAGTGAAAGCTTCTCTGGACCATGCACGTTAGAGCTGGAGATCCACGCTGGGGCTGGCTGCCCAGCAGCTCATCACAGCAGGGTGGGAGATGAATGGTGCTGGAAGAGGCTGGGTGAGGTTTAGGTCTTTTTATTTTGGAGCCACTGCAGATGCTTGGTCTTGTGCTCAGGGGCTCGGATGTTGCTTCCTCAGTGCAGAAACCAAGACTTAGCGTTCATTCAGCGTTCCTTCCACATTCTGGCCTAATGTTTGTATGTGACTTGTGAGCTGCATGTCCCTACAGGCTGATGTATTCTGGTCATCATCCTATTTTCAATTAGTGGTGGTGTTTACATGGGGATTACACTATGTTCTAAGAGCTTCGCCAAGTAAATAAAAGAACACAGCTTGTTCCTAGCCCCAGGATTAAAGACCAAGATGTCTAACCCATAAACCTCTCAATCTTGGGAAATGTTTTTGAGCCTTATTACGTGGGTGGCTCTATCTTAATTCATCAGGGAACACTGGGGCTGAGACTGCAGCAAGTGGGAGCTGCTTACTTATGATGCTCTGAGCTGGTTTCTGCTCTGCTTTGTCTGCAAAGCGTGGCCCTTTCTCCTTGCTTCCAGCTAGCCTTGCCTTGGCAACGTTTCTGAGCAGCTGGCAGCAGTGGGTGATGGCAGAGCAAACAGGCACACATTGGAGAGGCCGCATGGAAACCGTCACAAAGCTGGAAATGGGCTCCAGGAGCCCTGGTTATCCACCTGCTCTGCAAAAACACTTGCTCACTGCTGAATTGCAGTTTGCTTTTATTTTTAGATGTAATTCAGACAATGAGAGGGAGTCGATTCTGTTCTTTTCTATGGGGCTCCCTCGCCACCTCCTTAGTTCCCTCCCTATCTGCAGTGTTGCCTTTTAACAAGAAAAGCTCCGGGTTTGGGGAACTCTTTGTCCACCCTGGAGCTGCTCGTGGCCCGAGAGCACACAGCCTTGCTGGAACGCAGCAGCCCCTGGGGTGGCACGCAGCCCCTTGGGAGCACAGCTGCTGTAACCCCTGCAGCCATCATGTGCCTTCCAACTGAGTGCTGAGATGCCACGGGAGGTTGGAGGAAGCCTTCAGAGTAATACTAACAATAAACAGGAAATCTTCACTGCGTGCTTGTGTCTCAGGCAGAGAAACTGCACTGCCGTCACCAGATTCCAGAATCACAGCAGCCAGGACCTGCTCAAACTGCTTCTTGCTGTGTTTACTCCTTTCTGAGTGTTCTCCTGCCCTTTCCTCAGGTCTCCAATGGGAACCTCCTGGCCATCCTGAACCGACACTACCAGGACCTCACATGCCTCTGCTTCACTGATGACAGCAGCCACTTTCTCTCGGGGGCGAAGGACTGCCTGGCGCTGGTGTGGAACCTGTACAGGTAACAGTGGCCCCAAGGGCATCTTGATCCACTCATTCCAGGAGCAGAGAGCATCTGGGCAAGGAACACAGCATGAGATCAGCCACCACGTCCTGGAGGCAGAATCGGCTCTGCTTAAGCCTGCATCTCTAAGCTGTTCTTAAAGCTTACTAGTGATGATGAGTCTGTGCCCTCCTTAGGCAAGTTGTTCTGGTGTTGTTATCCCACATGACAGTGAGATTTTTCCTTGTGTCTCTTGCCTAAGAGTCCCAGGCTGAGGCATATCCCTCTGACTGCCTTTTTCCTTTTAACAAGGGGTGGAATGTACCTTTCCCCAGGTAATGGCAGCTGAGTTCTCTGTCCCCTGGGGTGGGGGATCTCTCTGGTGGCCGTGATTCTTGTGTTGCTGACGACTTCTGCCTTCAGCTTGATTCCTGCCCACACAGTGCCCTCCCAGAGGCAGCAGAGCCTTGGCCAGCTCTCCCTCACAGCCACTTTGCTTTGGCATCCCCAGCTCTGCTGACCATTGTCTTTGTTCTCTCCCCTCCAGTGTTCTGCAGGCAGAGCCCTCCCAGATCCCAGACCCTCGCCACGTGTGGTCCCGACATAGCCTCCCCATCACGGACATGTGCTGTGGCTTTGGAGGACCTTTGGCACGAGCTGCCACCGCATCCCTTGACCAGACAGCAAAGGTAAAGCTTGGAGCAGTCCAAACAAACAAGTGTCCCAGAGGTGTGCATGCCCCAGAGGGTTAAAGCCAAATTTCTGCAGAGCTGTCCATGCGGGTTGCAGTAGCTCAGTTTCTTGGCTGCCTCCGTGATGACTCAGAGCTGCCAGACCTAATGAGTTTTGCCTCTCCAAACACCAGTGGTTTCTCTGCACCTGCCCTCAGACCAGGGCTCCTCGTGCTTTGTCATCTCTATCATCCCTGGAGGGTGTGGGGTTCGTTTCCTTGTGTCTCCCTGTGCTGTTGTCCCTACGATCTGGAAGGATGTGGAACACGGAGCTGGCTCCTCTAGGCACAACTGGCTCCAGAGCTGGAGCTGGGAGGGATCCACCCTGGGAGATGAGACAGGCACAGGGAGGTCAGGGGCTGGTTCAGAACTGCTGAGGAGCCTCATTGCCTCCTGGTAACGGAGTCTCATTTGGATTCTGTCTTGATTAGCGTGGGACTTGGCAAGTGACCCAAAGCAGGCCAGCTGGTGCCTCGGTTTCCCCATCCGCAGTGGGATGGGGTGCTGGTCTGTGCTGCCAGCTTGCTGCTGGGCATGTCAGTGCTGGTAAGCAGCAGCGTGTTCTTCCAGTCAAGCAGCGAATGTTTAAGCCCCTAATTCTCCTGCACTATCTTACTCCAGCTCTGGGAAGTCTCATCCGGGGAGCTCCTGCTTTCAGTCCTGTTTGATGTGGGGATCATGGCTGTGACCCTGGACCTCTCCGAGTATCACATGTTCTGTGGTGGCATGGATGGATCCATCTTCCAGGTCGACCTCTGTGCCTGGGTGAGTGCTGGGGCTGCAGGGCTGCTTGGCGCTGCCGTTCCGTGGCCCAACCTTGGTGTGGCACCGTGAGCCACTGCCACCTCCTGCCACCTCCTACCTGCCTGACAATGCGATCTGCCAGGGAACCCCTGTGTTCTCCTGCGCCCTGTCCAGACGCAGCGATGAATCTGCTGGCTTCAGTCTTGCTGAACTTAATCCCCTCTCACTCTTCCTTCCACCCTCCGTGTCTGCAGCCAGTCCAGAGAGACCGGACCTTCCAGACAGAGCGGGAGAATGGGAAGATCTTCAAAGGGCACAGGTGAGATACCAGACATACCTGCCACGTATTTCACTGCCCCTGGCTGCCCACCTCACCGGTTTCTGGCAGACCTTGGGTCATCCTGAGTTTAAACATCCCTTCCCCATTCCAGGAACCAGGTGACGTGTCTGTCCGTCTCCACGGATGGCAGCCTGTTGCTTTCTGGCTCACACGATGAAACAGTGCGGCTGTGGGACATCCAGAGCAAGCAGTGCCTGAAGACGATGAATCACAAAGGTAAGCATGCCCTTATCTCCGTGATACTTTCCTCCTTGTCTGTTAAGAGCTGCTGCTGTCTTGCTCTGACGCTGCCCTCGGCACTTCAGGCATTTCTCTGCTGCTTGTTTCACCCTTTTGGGAAGGGCAGAGGCATTAAAGGGATGCCTTAGTTGTCTGAAGCAGGGTTTTGACCTTGCCCATGTCTGTTAACGAGCTCTCTGTGCACTGTCAGAAAGTGAGTCACAGATTTCACCCTGCCGTTGAGGAAGTCCAGGATCTTGTTTTCCAAAGGGAGCAATTCTCCCTGACACACCCGAGCACCAGAGGAGGAAATGAGAGAGGGGGAGAATGTGTCTGAAGGAGAAACCGTGGCCCCAGCAGCAGGCACCCATGAGCTCATGAGGCCTGAAGTGAATCCGATATCAGCAGTCTGGGATTTCAGGCTAATGGCTCCAATAGACCACACAAACCAGTGCTTACAAGCTCAGACCAGCAGGGAGGTGCCTCAGAGTGTTATAGCCCTCATGTGGGAGGCAGTGTGACCCAGGCTGCATGCAGGACCTGTTCCTTCTCTCCTTCTGCTTTTCTTTTCTTCATCCTGCAGCAGCCGTCCAGCCTTGCCCTGCTCCAGTACAAGAAAGTTTTGCTCAGGCAAAACCCGAGCTGTGTGAGTCATCAGAGGAGAGGTGGCCAAGCTTTCATTGCAAGCCAAGCATTAAAACCCTCCTCAAGCCTGCAAGGGAGCACGGTCAGACACAAGCCCTTGCAGCACCGTGCTGCTGGGTGCCAGGGCTGTGCAGCGAGGGGGCTTTTTGCAGCCTGTGCAGGCTGGTTTCTTCCTACGGGGAGGGATTGGGCTTCCCCAGCAGTCCTGGCACCGTTAGCACTCCACTGATGCCTGGATGCTTCATCTGAGCGTGGGAGTGGGACGTGGTGTGGGAGCTGTACTGCGGGGAGCGCAGGAGCAGGGGCTCTGTGCTGAGACCCCGTCCACCACCAACTCACTGTGGCTTTCCTGCATCAGGAGTGTGGAGCTCCTCTGTCCCTGCAGCTGCCTCTCTCCTGGAGCCGTCCCAGCCGTGGGCTCCCTGCACGCTGCCTTTCAGCAGGCTGTGTCCTCCCCTTTCCCTTTCCCTCTGCCTCCCCAGGCTGGAGCGCAGCCCTCCTGGCAAGGTCTGTTCCACGCTGCTGCTCTGCTGCCCCTCCAGCATGTTCCCTTCGCAAGGCAGAGATGACACGGGCTTCTCTGCCACAGCTGATGTGACAGCCACCTCCGGCCTGGTGTGCTCTGGACAGTGACGTCCTTCTGCTCACAGGGGCAAAGGAGGCAGCTGCAGGCAAAGGAGAAACCAGCGGCCTCCCCACATGATGGTGCTGGAAATAGATGAGAGGAGCTGGACGTGGCTCAGGGTTGGAGAGGAGCGTGGCTGTGCTGGCCAGGAAGGATGCGGGGGGCTTCTCCAAGGTTTGCTTGTCCTTGGGTAGAGCACAGGCAGAGGGATGGGCGCTGAGGAGCTGTGCTGCTGCTGGTAATGAGCTGTGACTGCTGGGGCAAGGGCTGCTCTCTGCCACCGCAGAGCAGCTGGCACTGCACGCACAGGCACTGCTGCAAAGGGAGCCCGCAGACCTCTGGGACAGTGGGCCATGGTGGGAGCCCTGCCCCCAAATCTTCCAGGACCTCAGTTCCCTTGTCGTGCTGGCACTGTCCTTGGTGACACAGGCTGCTTCTGAGGGCTGTCTCAAACGAGGCGTGCTCCATCTGAGTCCATCCTGCTGGCACCTGCCTTGGAGACAGATTATTTATTCTCCCTCAGTCCCACACCGGCAGGACATTACTCACTGCCCAGCGCTGAGCCGTCCCTCACAATCAGGTCAGAAGAGATGAGCTGGGCTGGCTGTGCTGGAGGGTCTGTGCCTCAGTGGTGACCAGATCCGGGGGTTTGTCAGCCAGTTCTGAGATCTCATCCCTGCACCTTTCTTGCTCCCTCCTTCCAAATGACCCCAGGTGAGCCAGAGGCGGTAACCGCACTGATGGCTGTTTCCATCACCAGCAGCAAACTTCTTTTTTTAGGGAGGGAGCAGTGGTTTGTTCCAGCAAAGCGTTGGCATGGAGCAGCTTCAGAGGGCAGCCCGGGACTCCTGGCCGAGCACCCTCTGGACAGAGCGCTTGGCAGAGCGTTGGTTTGCCTGCCAGGACCCAGTGTGCAAGGAGGGCCGAGCTTGGGGACCATCTCTGCTCTCACTTGGGCTGCTGATCTTCCTTCCCACTTCAGAGGTGCTTCTGCCCATCTCCTCAGCACAGACCCAGAGCCTCAGGCTTCTCCAGCCCCCAGGCCGGGCTCCCTCCCTCCTTCCCCGCTGTGCAGCTTTCTCTGCCTCCGGTGGCAGCCTGCCTTCGCTCAGGTGCATCTGGATCCTTTTAACCTTTCCCTTTGTGCGGTCGAGTTGAGCTGGGGAAGATGGACGGCCAGGATTTATGAGCGGTGCCTGGGCTCCGTTCACGCACGAGCCGGGGGCTGCAGGGGGCTCGGAGCCGCGGGGGCCGGAGGTCCTGCAGCCAATGCAGGGCTTTGGGGAGCAGTGGGAATTTGCCGGCGAGCGTGAGCTCGCAGCGGGGGGCGGAGGGGGCTGCTGACAGAAAGGAGCGGCCTGTGTGGGTAAATGTAGTAATTAAAGCGCTCGTTAGCTCTGCCAAACGAGTGCATGTGATAGATCATTACCAGGAGGCAGCAGCGTGAGCCGCAGCCGCTGACGGATGGCTGGTGCTGCAGAGGACGGGCGGACTGCTGCGGGGGGAGGGGGGGGGGCACTGTGTCCCTGGGGGCTGTGCTGTCCCACGGTGCTGGGGGACGGGACAGGTCCTGGCTGCTGCAGCTGCCGCCCCTCTGCCCGTGTTTGTTCTGCCCAGGAAACACGCTGGAGGCAAAGCTGCCTGAGGGTGGGGGGAGAGAAGTGACCCATCCCCACCCGTCTGTCCCCTCCCCAGGTCCGGTTACGAACGCCTTCATAGTGCTGGCCCCAGCCAACATGCTCAACCCGGACGGGAAACCCAGCGTGCCTCTGCCCAAATTCAGCAAGCACCTCTATGGCACCGAAAGCAGCGACGAGCAGGGCAGCGAGGGAGTGACACTGCGCCTCGGGCTGCACCAGCAGGTACCGGGCAGGAGAAGGGCACGGGGGGAGGGTTTGCATGGGGGGGTGCAGAATTCTCTCCCAGCCTGATGGCTGCAGACCGTCGGCAGCTCTGTGGGGTTCCTTGAGCTCCCTCGTGCCATGGGGGAAGGAGCTGGTGCATTTCTTGCTGATGGAGTAATGCACAGTGGGCAGCGAGGGTTCCGATAGCTGCACTGGGTTCCAGTACCTGGTAGGATGGTAGCTCGATGGCTTAGAGTGAGGCAAGGGGTAGGGCTGCTGGGCTCACGAGGCCTGAGCTGGCTGGAGCATTCCCAGCTCCTGGGAAAGCGTGGGCCCATCCCTGCACAAAGCTGCAGCCCATGAGCGCTCTCTTTTCCAACCTCCTCTCTCTGCCTTCCCTGGTGCTGCTCAGCTTCCCCCAGTGCTGTTTCCTAAAGCAGCTGACAGGGAGCTCGGGTCCTTCTGCCAGCCACTGCCCCTGCTCTCGGCTGCCCCTGGGCTGCTCTTGGCTGCAGGAGAATCATTCCAGGTCCGGGGCCTCGGGGCACTGCAGGGCCCTGGCTGCATCCCCTGGAAGCCACCCCTGTGCCAGCTGCAGTGACATGGAGGAGCTGGAGGCCGCTCGGGTGCTGCAGCTTTGCTGCACTGAGTCCTGCGTGCTGAGATCCCCTGCTGAGCGTCCTCTTTTTTTCTTTTTTCTTTTCTTTTTTTTTTTTTTTGCCAGAGGCTGTTCCCCCACTCCATAAAGTCCGTTCTCCAATGCAGTGAAATCCATTCTCCCTCCCTTTGTGCTCCCCTTGCGGTCCTGGCTGGTGCAGTCATTTGTCCTCCCCGCCTGGTGCCGTGGCGTGGGCTCTCTGTGCTGTACCTCAGTGCTGAGCCCCAGCGTGGCCATCCCCGGGCACAGGGACTGTCCTGCGCCGTGAACGCTCACGTAGCAGCCCGTCTGTCCCCGTCCTGTTTGCCAGCAGCCCCAGAGCTTTTCCCTCCTCTGTCAGCATCTGTCCCTGGGAGAAGTGGCAGCACCGTCCCCGCTGATGGATGAGCTCCGTGCAGCGCGGTGTCAGCCCGACCAGGAGGGGCTGTTCTGTTTGCCTGCAGCTCGGCAGAGGGGCTGGAGCTGATTTGGAAATGTCAGCGTGCCAGCAGCACGGTGCTGGGGGGAGCAGCGGCAGCACGACGAGCCCAGCGCCTCACGCTGCCAAGGCAAAGCATGCTCTGTCCTCCAGGCTTCCTCTGCTTGTGGGGCTGCCAAGAGAAGAGCTGTCAGACCCCTGCATGGGCACTCTCAAGGGGGGACTCTTCTGGGACCCCTGCCCAGCACAGGCTTTCTGTTTTGAAGAGGGGCTGCAGCCATGCTCTGCTGGTGCTGCAGCAAAGGACATTGGCCGTACCCCATTGGTATGGCATCGCCTCCTCTTCACTGTGTGGCTGAGTGTAGGGGACAGGGGACATCTTTGCCTTCTCCTGCAGCGTGCCCTGTGCTGGGGTTGCTGGGGGAGGGCCCAGGTCCTCTGCGTCAATCGTTCCCATCTGGTCCTTGCAGGAATCTGGGGAGAGCTATCTAGAGAAGGCTGAGAAGATGTACTCCCAGATGTGCTCCACGAGGGAAAAGGTGAGAGCTCCTCAGGGGGGGGGAAGGGGGTGGAGAGGAACTTTCTCCTGGGACAGATCCCTTCAGGGCTGCTCGCTGCCCCGGAGCTGGTCCTTAGGGCGCTGTGAAGAGCTGGGATGGGGGAACACATCCTGGAATCCTCTGCTGATGTCGGAGGGGCTGCAGCTTTTGGGTGGGAGGTGAAGAACGAAGGAGATTAAATGGTTTGGGATCTGCTACTGTCCCGGGGAGCACCGACCTCAGCTTGCCAGAACTGAGCCCCAGGTCCCTGAAGTTCTTCTGTCCCATTTTTCTGCTCCAGAACCTGATGGGAGACCAGGAGCATCTGACGATCCAGGTGAGCGAGCTGGAAGAAGAGGTGAGCACGCTCCGGAAAATCAACAAGAACCTCTTTGACTTCTCCGCTCGCCTCATCACCAAGCCAGCCAAATGAGGGGGCAGCCCCCAGCCCTCACCCCCCCCCCTCTGCCTTTCTCTGCCCAGCTCCTGGGGAAGGACACCCAGCCCAAGGGCACGTGCAGATGGGCAAGCACGCGTGGCTCGCATCCTCGCCGGCGCCCGGCCCGCGATGTGACACACCAAGGAGCGTTGGCCTGCTCGCTCTGGGATCCCTTTGACCACGCAGGACTGAGATGGGCACGGGGGCTGCGGGGCTGCGTGCGGTCACAGCCGGCTGCCTGCAGGATGGCACGGGGCCGGGGCTGAGCGACGCAGCTGCGGCGCGGGGCAGCGAGTCCGGCTGCGGTGCCCTTCAGGACGCAGCTCCTGCTCTTCTCCTTTCTCTTCCCCTGGCCTTTTCATGTTGCTTTTCGTTCCTTGACCCTGCGGCGCAGACAGAAAAGTGGGTTTTCACCTCTCCCAATGCCACTTTGAGATTGGATTTTAGAGACACCTTCTGCCCACCCCTGGCTGGGAGATGCCGCTCGGTTCCCCTGGACCCGTTGCAGCCCGGTCCCTGCTTGGGGGCTCAGTTTACTCCTGTGCAGCGGGGGCTGTGCAGTTCCTGCCCCCCCCCACCTGGGCACCCCCAGCCAGCAGTGGGGGCTGTGGGCCCTGCCCCCCCCTCCGGGGGCTCTGCGTGTGTCTGCCCCAGGGCACGGGGCTGAGCAGGGGAAGAAGCATGGTGCTATTTCCGATCTCCTATGTTGACGATTTATATATATTTGGATCCAGCTACTTTGTTTTCCACGGTGTTCTGGGGAATCAGCCTTTTGTATTGTCACTAGCATGGCGGCGGGGGTTGTGGGTTTTGTTTAGGTTTATTTTTTACATAAAAGATTTGTTTTTTATAGTGAAAGGTGCCTGAGGTTTCTCTCGACCCCCGCCCTGCTCTCAGTCACTTGCCATCCCATCCAGCTCAGGGCTGGCAAGGGGGAGGTGAGTCCTCATCCCTTTGCACTCACTCAGCTCTTCCTCACCCTGGAGCTCTTTCCCTGAGCCTCCAGAAGCCCTAAAACATCCCTGTGCCCCAGCCCTGTGCTGCTGAAGCACGGCAGAGGGATGCACTGCAGCAAGGAGCAGCAGCTGGCAGCTGTGTTCCTGTTCCCTTACCCCACCCCTGGGCCCTGCAGCCCCCGGGGGCTCTCTGGGGCTGGAGTAGGGGCACAGTGTATGGGATCTCGGGGCGCAGCTGTCCCCGTGTGCCCCATGGCCGGGCTCAGCACACCCCAACTGAGCGCAGCTGATTTAAAGCGCACTTCAATAACACGAGCGGCCGCGCGCCCTGCTCTCGTGCCAGCTCGTTTAGAGAAATGCTTTTAGCTTAATAAGCCACGTTTCTCTTTCCTCTCGCTCCCTGCTTTCTTGAGGACGTTTTGGATCGACATCCATCGGCTGCAGCAGGGAGCAGGGCGCAGAGCCTGGGGTGCGAGGGCAGCGGGGCTGCAGCGGGGCAACCCGAACCGCCCCGGGGCTGCAGCTGCTCCGGGCACAGCCCCGCTCGGAGCCGTCCCCGTCCCAACCCCAGTCGGGAACCGCATCCCCCCCTACCCCCCCAGCCGGGGTTCGGGGGCTGCGGGGCTGCTCCTTGCCAGGGCTGCCGCTGTCCCGGCTCTCCCCCCCCCGCCCAGCCCCGCGCTGATCTCCGCTAAGGGAACTCATTAGCTCTGACTCATTACATTTGTCTGGTGATCAATATTCTTGCCAGCTGCTCCTTGGCTTTCTCGCTCGTTTTCTTATTAATGTAGCGCAGCCTCTCCCTCCCCATCTCCCCGGCAGCGCAGCGTTCTGCTCCTGGCATCGAGCGACCCTCGCACCGCGCCGCGCCGCGTTTCACTTTCGGGGTCTCCGCTTTGCCCCTCGACGGCTCCGGGATGGCCCGGGGGGGTTCGGGGGGG
>NC_034435.1:2859907-2900817 GCF_002078875.1 Numida meleagris
GGCGCTGCCGTACAACCGCAGCCTGGAGGTGGTGGCGGGCGGTCCGGCGGCTCGGGACCCGGCCTCGCTGTTGCGGTGGCTGTGCGGGGCGCTGCTGGGGCGCGGCGTGGCGGCCGTGCTGGCCGTGCCCCGCTCCCGCCGCGAGCTGCTCCAGATCGACTTCTTCGCCGCCGCGCTGCGCGTCCCCTTCGTCAGCGTCCTCGGCAGCGGCCGCGCTCCGCCGTTCCGCGCGCAGGTAAATGCCCGTCGCGGCGGGACCCGAAGGGGGGAGAGCTCCGTCCCGGCCCCGCGCCCCTTCTCCGCCCTCATCCCGTCCCGGTTCTCTGCCGGCTCCCGTCCGCCCTCATCCCGGCTCCGTCCCTCCCCGATCCCGAGCTATCTCCCTCCCCATCCCGGCTCCGTCCCGCACCTCATCCCAGCCCCAATCTCCGCCCCTGCCCCGGTTCCCATCTCGTCCCCGTCCCAGTTCCATCGTGGCCCCCATCCCGGAGGAGTCAGTCACGGCTTCCCGGCTTCATCGTGGGCCCCATCCCGCCCTTATCCTGGCTCTGTCCCAGTCCCCATCCCAGCTCTGTCCCAACCCAATCCCATTTCCCAGTCCAAGGCAGCCCAGGACGTGTGATGTCCGTGCTCTCCCGTGCCGCAGTTCACAGCCAAGCAGAGCCCCAGCCCCGTGCCCCTGGGGGTGGATTTATTCCCCTCCCTTCCGTCAGCCGCTCCCCATCTGGAGTCAAACCCCCTCCACTTGGGGCTGTTACCCCCTTCGTACTCTCAGGAGCACTTGGGCTCCTTCACCTGTTGTAGTTGCTGCATTGCCGGGAATGTGACTCCGTGTCCCAGCACACGGTGTCCTCGGTGCTGGCTGTGTCCTCGCAGCGCCTGCTCAGGGCTGGGGCCACGCACAGCCCATGGCGCTGGCAGCCCCCACCCTCACCACTTCCAGCATGGGCACAGGGGGCTGCTCCTCGGCATTGCGCTGCATTTATGGGCTCTGCACGCCTGCAGTGCTGCGTGGGCAGCGAGGAGGTGGGGGGGAACCATGGCCCCAGTCCACGTTGGTGCTGGGGAGCGGAGCCGGGAGTGGGGTGGGTCAGACAGCACCGAGCACGGGGTCACCCACCGCCCTGTGTGCCCGCAGAGCCCCTTCCACTTCCACATGGACCGGCAGAGCTCACTGGAGACGCTGGCAGAGGTGCTGGCGAGCATCCTGCAGGCCCACGAGTGGCGCGAGGCCACGCTGGTGCTGTGCCGCCCCTGGGACGTCGCCGCCTTCCTCGACCGCGCGCAGCTCTCCCTGCACACTGTGCTGGATCTCCGCTGCCTGCACGAGCCCAGGGCCGCGCGGTGCCTCCGGCAGCACCGGGAGCGCCTGGGAGCCCTCACCGGCCCCGCTCTGGTGCTGGGCTGCGACCTGCGGCGCGCACGGCGGCTCTTCAGGGCGGCGGAGCGTGCGGGGCTGCGGGCGCAGGAGGTGCGCTGGGTGCTGGGCTCCCCGCTGCACGCCGCCGAGCTGCAGGGCGAGGGGCTGCCCGCGGGGCTGCTGGCCTTCGGGGAGGTGGGTGCTGCGCCGCTGGAGCCCTTCGTGCGCGACGCGCTGGAGCTGGTGACCCGCGCCATCGGCAGCGCCGCCGCTGTGCGCCCCGACCTCGCGCTCAACCCCCCCATGCTGAACTGCAACGACCGCCGCGGGGACAGCGCTGAGTCCTCGGGGCGCTTCCTGTCCCGGTGAGCACCGCGCCGTTGTCACCCGTCCCCCTGCCCACCCTTCCCCCAGCAAAGACCCCTCCGCGACCCCTTGGTCCCCGCAGGTTCCTGTCCAACACTTCCTTCCACGGGCAGACGGGGCTGGTGCGGGTGCAGGACGGGACGCGGGTGCAGACGGAGCAGCAGTACCGCGTGTGGAGCTTGCAGCGCGACCCGCGGGGATGGCCCGCCTGGGTGACGGTGGGCACGTGGCAGCACGGCAAGCTGCGGCTGGAGGAGGGAGCGTGGCACAGCCACCTCCAGCGCAAAGCCCACTCCGAGGGGAACGGCGACGCGCGCGCCCGGCTGCGGGTGGTGACGCTGGTGGAGCACCCCTTCGTCTTCACGCGGGAGGTGGACGAGGACGGGAGCTGCCCCGCTGGGCAGCTCTGCCTGGACCCCGGCACCAACGACTCGGCCGTGCTGGATGCGCTCTTTGAGGAGCTGAGCGCTGAGAACGGCTCCGTGCCGCGGGAGTACAAGAAGTGCTGCTACGGGTACTGCATCGACCTGCTGGAGCGGCTGGCCGAGGACGTGCCCTTCGACTTCGAGCTCTACATCGTGGGCGATGGGAAATACGGCGCGTGGAAGAACGGGCGCTGGACGGGGCTGGTGGGGGACCTGCTCAGCGGCACGGCCCACATGGCCGTCACCTCCTTCAGCATCAACTCGGCACGCAGCAAAGTCATCGATTTCACCAGCCCCTTCTTTTCCACCAGCCTGGGCATCCTGGTGAGGACCAAGGACACGGCGTCGCCCATCGGGGCCTTCATGTGGCCCCTGCACTGGACCACGTGGGTGGGCATCTTCGTGGCCCTGCACATGACCGCACTCTTCCTCACCCTTTACGAGTGGAAGAGCCCCTACGGAATGACCCCCCACGGCCGCAACCGCATGAAGATCTTCTCCTACTCCTCAGCCCTCAACCTCTGCTACGCCATCCTCTTTGGGCGCACTGTCTCCAGCAAGACGCCCAAGTGCTGCACCGGCCGCTTCCTCATGAACCTCTGGGCCATCTTCTGCCTCCTGGTGCTCTCCAGCTACACGGCCAACCTGGCGGCCGTCATGGTGGGCGAGAAGACCTTCGAGGAGCTCTCGGGCATCCACGACCCCAAGGTGGGAGCGCTGCCGTGCTGCCTCGTGGGGGTGGGGAGGGGCAGGAGGGGGCTGGGTTTGCCCTGTGGTTGCCCATGGGGGTGGCCTTGCCGGGCCCCTTGCGGGAGCTGCTGCTTCACCGGGGGGTCCCGGCCCCTCTTGCCCGGTGCCCTTGCCCTGTGGGGGGGTTCTGACACCGTGGTGCCCCTTCCAGCTGCACCACCCCTCGCAGGGTTTCCGCTTCGGCACCGTGTGGGAGAGCAGCGCCGAGGAGTACATCAAGAAGAGCTTCCCCGAAATGCACGGGCACATGTGGCGGTACAATGTCCCCACCACCCCCGCCGGCGTCACCATGCTCAAGTGAGGCTCAGGGGTACGGGGGGACCCCTCCTGTTCCCCCCCCATCTCTGCACACCCCGAGCCCGGGGGAGCGGCCCCCCCCCTGAGCCCCCCGCATTGGCGCAGGACGGAGCCCCCCAAGCTCAACGCCTTCATCATGGACAAGTCCCTGCTGGACTACGAAGTGTCCATCGACTCCGACTGCAAGCTGCTCACCGTGGGGAAGCCCTTTGCCATTGAAGGTGGGCAGGTGCACAGCGCTGGGGCTGCAGGGGGTGGGGGGGGTCCCAATGGACGTGCCCCGGTCCCAGCGCTGCCTCTTTTCCCCCCCCCCCGCTGCGGGGGCCAGGCTACGGCATCGGGCTCCCCCAGCACTCGCCGCTGACCTCCAAGCTGTCGGAGTTCATCAGCCGCTACAAGTCGGCCGGCTTCATGGACCTGCTGCACGACAAGTGGTACCGCATGGTGCCCTGCGGCAAGCGCGTCTTCGCTGTCACGGAGGTGGGGGGGCCGGGCCCCGGGGGGGCGGATGGGAGGGGGACTCTGCAGGCGCGTCCCTCCCCCCCCCCCTGCTGACCCCCCCCCCCCCAATCCCACAGACCCTGCAGATGGGGATCTACCACTTCTCGGGGCTGTTCGTGCTGCTGTGCATCGGGCTGGGCGGAGCTCTGCTCACCTCGCTGGGCGAGCACGCCTTCTACCGCCTCATCCTGCCCCGCATCCGCCGCAAGAAGCGCTTCAGCTACTGGCTGCATACCAGCCAGGTGAGGAAGAGCAGGGCGCTGCCTTCCTCCCTCCCACAGCCCCCCCCCCCTCATCGCCCCTTCCCTGTGCCCCGCAGAAAATCCACCGCGCGCTCAACATGGGCACGGAGCAGCAGAGGAGCCAGAAGCTGAGCCTGGAGCAGAGGTAAAGCGCAGCGCAGGCAGCGGCCCCGCTCTCCTCCTCCTCCTCCCCCCCAGCCCCGGGGCTGCGGAGGAGCCCCCCGGCCCCAACCCCTCTCCTCCCCCAGGCAGAGCCCCCAGCGGAGCCCAGCACCCGGCCCGAAGGAGTTGCGCCGGGTGCGCTTCCAGCTGGACAGCTCCGAGGGCCCCCCAGGGCCCCCCAGCAACGGGCTGGTGCAGGGGGAACGGGCGGGGGGAGAGAACGAGCTGCGGGAGCTGGAGGAGAAGATCGAGGCGATGCGGGAGGAGCTGCGTGCGGCGCTGCTGAGGAGGAGCGAGCTGGTGGCAGCGCTGGGCACAGCGAGGGGCAGCCGGGCTGCGGCCTCAGCGCCAGCCCCAGAGCGAAGCCAGGAGGACAGGTGAGCACGGGGGGGGATTCGAGTGTGGAACAGGAGGAAAACCAAGCCTGCATTTTGTCTTGCAGCTGCACGGTGAGAGCCGCAGGGCTCAGAGTACAGCTGACAGCTCTGCCCCGCGGCCAGGTCCCAGCCCTGCCCCAACACAGCGGCCCACAGGGCTCAGCAGCCACAGGAGACCCCCACGCTCTGAGCCCAGGAGGAAGGAGCAGCCCCAGGGCAGCCGAGAGCCCAAGCCCAGGAGAGCCAGCTGCAGGGAGCTGACAGCGGGCTGAGCTCCAGAGCTGCATCCCTAGGGCAGAGGGATGGAGGTCACCAGTGCTGGCCCTGTGCAGGCTCAGAGCACTCACCTCCATCCGAGGCAGCAGAGGAAAGAACTGAGGCCAAATGCAAGAGACTAGGGGCAGCTGACAAGAGCCAGGGCTACCCCAGGCCATGTCCTCCTTCCCTGCAGCCTTCTCACTTCTGCAGAGGCTGCATTGGTGAGCACAGCAGCACGGGCCTGGGCTCTGCCCTCCTCCAGGATCCTCACGTCACCTTCCAGCGGGACCCCATCCCAGTGCTAGCAGGACAGCAGAGCAGCACCAAGCAGCTGTTAGATATAATATTTATTATTATATACAAACACATTTTGTACATTAAATAGAATGAACTCTACTCCTCATTCATCAAATGATTTGGTTTGTTTCCCTGCCTTCCCCTCCCACCCACCAGCTCCTCTTAAAAGCCTGCGGTCACTCCTTGCTCTCGCACCGTGGCACATCCGTGCCCAGGAGCCTTGTCACACTGCCTGGCCCTCCCAGGTACGTGGCTGCTGAAGGGTCTGCCCCGTGCCCTAGAGCAGCACCCGGGGCTCATCGAGACAAAAAAGACAAAAAACAACAGGGCACCCGGGTGGGAAATGCAGAGAAAATGAAGCCAGGGGGCTGCGAGTCCCCCCAGTGCCAACATGGAAACCCACGCCCGGTGGAAGCCATGGCAGTGCCCACGAGGCCTCGAAGGGGGGGGGGGGGGGGGCACCACTGATGCTGCTGGGGAGGCTGGAGTCCCCCACACAGCCCAAGCACCATCCCCTCCCCCCCCTCCTCCCAGCGTTGCCCCTTCCCAGCACGTTTCTCCCTGAGCTTCTCTCCTCCCAGCCCTGCAGACACGGCGCTCTCCTGCCTCACTGCTGTTGCAGGAGTCCTGCTCTACCTGCAAGCATCAATCTCTACCCCCACCTGGGCCCAACCAAGCCCTGGGGCGCCAGGTGTAGCACACAGGGCTGAGGCACAAATCCAAGCTTCACCTCTGCTGCCAGGGAAGGGAGGGAAAGCGAGCTGAAATTCGTCTTTAGTGTTTTGGTTCTTTGCTAAACCAACTCACGCAACGACTGAGCCAGCACAATGCCAATCTCTCCTCAGGGACGGGGCTGATCTTGAACACAAACGTGTCCTGGTTAAAGGACAAGGCACTGAAAAACAAACTACCTCACCTGCAGCTGCAGGTGCCGAAAGCAGAGCTGTACAGGGACAGAGCTGCTGTCCTCCTCCCCTACAACAGACACTGAGGCCACAGGTCAGCTCCCAGAGGATATTAATTGATACCATTTGCCCGTGGCAGGAGCTCCCACTTCATGCTGGCCACACGCACTTGAAGAGGGGCCAAACTCACCAGGGTCTTGCAGAGTCACCAGCAGCAGAAGGGGACAGCATTGCTCCAGGGCTGAACATCTCCTCTCCTGCTTCCAAGCGCAGTCAGATGCGTCCTTCCTTGGGTGGATGCTCTAACCTGGACCTGGTCACTTCTACTCCCAAACCCACTGACTAAAGGAAGTTTAATGTCAGGGGAAAAAAAAAATGGGGCTAAAATGCAGTTTCTGCTTTGGTTATTACCCAGCTCCAGTGTTGGGAGGAGGTACTGAGCTTCTTTTCCCCTAGAAAAGGGACGGTGACTTGTTTTCTCCTCGGCTGTGGGTTGCTCTCCCAAGGGTGTCTCAAGATGCTCACCCTGCTCACATGCAGTTGCTATTCTAACCAGAGAGTCACCGTGCACACACGTGGTTTGTCACAAATCAGCTCATACTTGCAAGCAACACCCAGACTGCCAACACAACCTCAGGGGGCACAGGAGAGATGTGACAGCGCACTGACAGCACAGAGAACATGGCCAGCCTGCTCACCCACAGCCTCAGCAGTGGCACAAGGCTCCCCCGGTGCCTTGCAGGCAGAGGGAGCCAACGTGCCTTAGTTCTCTCCTCCCTGCAGGGAGAATCTGGCACTGAGCAGTCCCACGTGTGCCAGCCTCATACGTGCACACACGTGTGCATTTCTCCGGGGAGTTCACTGCAGCATCTTGTCTCTGTCCCAGCTGCTCTGCCTCCATGAAGAGGAATTCACGGGTTAAGGATGATGGTGAAGTGAGAAAGAGTAACAAACGAAATCCAGATGCCTTCCTGGCAGTCCAGAGTGACAGCAACAAGGACTCAAGACAGGCTCCTCGAGTCTGGTTCCGAGCAAGGCGTGGAGCTAGCTGTACTATCCGCTGGTGCTGGGCAAGGGCCGCTCTCCCCCCGGTCCCCAAGGGCGCAGCCCAAGAGTTTGTCCTGCTCAGTGTTCTCCACGAAGGCCGGAGGGGACTCTGCCACGCTGCCGTTCCCGGTGCAGTTCTTGCCACCGGGTTTTGCTCGGCTGTCCGAGCTCTCCGCAGCCTCAGTCTGCTCAGCAGGGGAAGGGCTGGGGACGGAGGCCCCATCCTCCTGCACCGGGATGGGGGACGGTGCTGGTGCCGCCTCCGTGGCAGGGGAACCATCTGCGGCAGCGACCGCAGGTGCTGAAGTGACTTCAATGGTGATGGAGCCCACAGCAGTGTCCGGGTGCTCGCTGCTCACCCTGATGCGTGCGACCAAACCGGAGGCGGCGGCGGCGGCAGCGTCCTGAGGGCTCCCAGCGGCCACGGCTTCGTGCACCGCGTTCGGCTCCAGGAGGGTGGAGCTCAGGTCGGAAAGAAACGAGGCCTCCGTCACGATGGCGGCCGTCTCAGCGACCCAGTTCAGGTCACTCCCAACAGAGGCGGCTGCGGCGGTGGCGATGACGCTGGAGGCCTCGCTGGGGGCCAGCGCCGCCGGGCTGCTGCCCTCCCCCGAGGGGTCTGCAGCCAAGTGGGGCCGGTGACCCCCCACTTCCCCCCCGGCTGGGGTAGTGTTGTTGTTGAGGTTGTCCTGGAGCGTCGTCTGAGTGCCCTGGCCCACCTGCTGGTTCTGCAGCAGCATCTCCTGGATCCTGATCTGCCGGAGAATAGCCGGCAGCTCGTAGTGGTGGAAGAAGTAAATCATCGAATGCTGGAGATGGGAAAGGAATCACTCGTCAGGGCTGGGCTGCAAGCCTAGACATAGCTAGCAAAACCGTTCTTTCATCTCTATGTAAAGACAGCAAGCAGAGAATTTGGATGCTCTAAGACTCTATCTGAAATTCTTGCAAAGATTTATCCCTTCTACTAGAGCTCCTGCAAACTGCTGTCAGAGAGCAGCCCCAAGAGCTCTGAAGACAGGTGATGGAGTACAGCTCCCCTTCCTTTGTAGGGGTGAGAGCAAGGCTAAAGCTGTTCATCTGGGGCCCATCTTCAGCTCCCTGTCTGCATCTCACAGCACAGAGAGGCAGCAGGTCAGCACAGATCTGATCCGCTCCTTGGGCTCTGCATGGGAGGTTCTCAGTGGGATTTACTGCAGGGATGAGATGGGAATCCTTCCCTAACACTTCCCAAAGCTCACTTGACATCAGCCTATTGTCAGCCACGCAGCCAGATTTGAGCCAGTGACCAAGTCCTGCAGTGTGACAGCCTCCATTTCCAAACCTGAGATGCAGTTTGACACAGAATTTGATCAAGCCCAAACCCCAGCTCATTTACATCGCTTTTTGACATCCCTGATTACTCACACTGGCCGCGTTGCAGCCGTTTCAATTGCAGGCACCAGGCCCCTCCAAGGGGTGCAGAGTGACCAGGACTGAACTCACAGGATGGCACCTGCCCCCATATGTGGGTGCACCGATATGAGCAGGAACAGCAGCTACTCACCTGGATGAACAGCCACGAGGTGACCAGAGCCAGGCTGCTGTACTGCCCGTTGAACCGATAGTGGTAGGCATAGAAGGCAAAGTGGTACAGATAAAAGAACCTGCACAGAAAAGCAGTGAGTATCAGGATGCATCAGTGGACAGGGCAGTTGTGAGTTTTTCTTTCTAGTCATAACTCTATTTTGTGCTGGTGCACTTTGCACTGGGAAGCGCAGACCCTCATTAATGTGTAATTAGCACTGCTTCACTATGAGCAGTGAAAACAAAGGGTAGGGGTGATTCCTGACACCCGTGCTCGAGACCTGAAGTGGAAATAAGTGAGCTTTGGACCCAGTGACACACAGGACAGCTCCCTAGGGGATATACAGAAGCTCTCAAGAGTGAAAGTCCTCCCTCCAGTCTGAGATCTGAAGAAGGCTCCCACCAGAGACTGGGAGCTGCAGCGAGGTGAGGTCCTCTTACCTGAGCCAATGCCTCTTACTCGTATTGGTGTGGCAACAGATAGCATCATACTGGTCAGCCAGCCACACTATGAGGATGATGTAAAACGCAGTTGTGGTGTCATTGAAGAACTCTGACATAATGGCCTCCATACCTACAGGACAGAGAGGGGCCTGACATCAGCACGTTGCAGGGCTGCATCACCAGTTGCAGCAAAGGGCTGCATGATTGCATGGCCAAAAAAAACCAGAGCAGGACAAAATGATCTCTGTTTAAAGCAACAGCTAAGGTCAAGCAAGTTTCACTGCTGGCTGAAGTCACTACACAGGCCAGAGGATGAGCTGGCTCTGGACAGTGGAGATTCCAGTGGTTTTGATTGTTTCTTAAAAACCCAAATGGAATGCAGTTACAGAAGGTGCGAATCTGAATGAACTAAAGTGAGAATCAGACAAAGCTTCAGGTTTATGTGATTTCCAAATAAACTGCTTTTCCAGGGGTCTCAGAATGACAATGCAGTTCACTGCGCCATCAAATTCCAGAGCATTTTATCTTGTGAAGGGAAGACGTGCTAACCATCTGCTGTGACCAGGTCAGAAGAGGGAACTGTACCTCCTACAGATCCCAGAGGGACTTGCAGCTCACATACAAGAAGCGAGCGTGTCCTTACCTACTAGAGCCAGAATGACAGTGAGCAGGGGAGCTGCAGGGAATGCAATTGTCATGTTCATTTCCAGCATCTGCAACAGGTCAACTGCAAGAAGGAAAACAGCGTAACACAAAGAGAACACCGGGCCAAGGAACCCCCCCCCCCCCCCCCTACACGGCTCCACGTTCACAGCACTGCAACGTTCCCAGCACACCCCAAACCCCTCAGCAAATACTTACCAATGAAAACAAAGATCTGATGGTGTGAGTAGCGCAAGAGCATCGAAACGGACAGAGTCTGAAAGAGGAGAACAGAAGCCACTGTCAGGTTCCTGTCAGAATCACATCACAGCAGAGGCTCAGACAGGCCAGCTCAGACTCGTAACGTTGCTGTGCATATCCCACATTTGTTAGTTTGAACCACGCAAGCCAATTTCTCAGAGAGTAATTAAGACTTCACAAACAGCAATTAATCTTCGTATTACTGCAGTGAAATAGACAGTAAGTAATTTGTTTGCAAAGAGACCGATTTTGAATATTTGAGCAGTGGCCAAACCGAACAGCAGCAGAGCTGGAACTGAGGTTTCTTCCTGTTCTGCATCTGTGCTCCTCCCAGTAGCTCAAAACGCCTGACAAAAGTCACCCTGCATTATTTTCATTTCTCCTCTCACTGAGAACAATACGCTCTTCACTTTTAGGACTCTGAATACCCACATTAAGGGGAAAAAAAAAAGAGCAGAACTCCATCAGCTTAGCTTTAAAAGCAGGTATGAGCTCAGGCCTCTGCTGTAACAGCAAATCTTGCCCACGTGCTGATCAGCTGGGCTCAGAGTCCAGGGAATGCCCAGCTCCTCCCCACTTACAAATATGACCATGATGACAAAGGCTGCCAGGTAGGACGTCCTAGCCATCCACATGCTGACAAAGCGATAGTGCTCCCCAGACACCACGTTGCGAAGGAAGCCTGGAAACAAACAAAAAAAAGTTACCCTGGGATTGTGTGGCTAACTCCCAGAACAAGAACCAACTTCCAGTGCCTTCTGAAGAAGTAGGTTGTAATGCCTGAGATCCATGCCAACACCGCTTCACGGCTGCGCACTTATTGTTACGCAGTGCAATGAGGCCAATGGAAATCACGTTTGCAGATGTCTCCTCTCTCCTGTTTCATTTTGTCCTCAACAATAACATCCCTACATAGCACAACGAGCTGTTCCCTGGGTTAGAGATTAATCAAAGTCAGAAGAGGATGTTCATGCACCTGTGGAAAAGCAGCACTCCCTCTGCTAATTCCCCCAAGTCTTACCTTTGTTTTCTTCATTTTCAGCTAAGGCTTTGACACTTGACATCAGGATGTCATCATAACCCAGGAACTCATCCAGCAACAGACGACTGAACCTGTCCCCAAAGCACTGATCCCTGGTAGGATCTAGAAAGGAGAGCAGAGCAGTTATGCCTTATGCTTTTAAAATGCAAGCACAGCCTTCTCATCATTTAAAGCAGACTTGCAACTGCACTCAAACCTTTGGCAGTGTAACTGAACTGGGCAGGACCGGGAGGCAAAATGTCACACCCTGACAAATATAGCCACGCTGGTAAAATGCTAATGCCAATCAGGCTTCAAGAATTCCATCTGGGCTCTCATACTCTCCACTGCCATACACACACAGGGAATTGGTCTCTTGGGCTTGGACTCCACCCCCAGTAACAAAGGGCTCACCCTCAAGTAACAGCCCAGAGAACGAGGCTGTGTGCAGCTCAGAGCTGTCTGCAACCAGCTGGGCTCTGCATGCTGCTGCTGGGGCCCAGAACCTCACCCACCCTCCAACACCTCCACGCAGCTCCGGGCACTAATGAAGCATGTACGTGTATTCTACTGTACACTCATCAGCCTGTAAAAATACCCCAAATCCAAGCAAAACACGAAGCCCAGAAACAAACTATCTTTCAACAAATTACGAAGATACTCATGCAGGAACTTTTCTAGGTGAATTGGAAAGCCTAGGTCAGTAAACAGACACTTAACATTGGCTCTTTCTTCAATGGGAAAGCTATGCTAGATGTAACGTGAAGGCTCCAGCACCAGAACAGGCTCCAACATTTCAGAGCACTCTTGAAAAGGGTGTGACCTGCTAAAGCACTAACCACTCCATAAAGAAGCTCTCCTGCATGGAAAATGAGCACCATCAACCCTCATAAATAGCTTCCACAAGACTAAAGAGGAGATGGGATGCGAGCAAAGTTTGGGAGAGAGCTGTCAGCACACAGGTAGCTCTGCAGACACGTCCCTGCCAGGGCACTGGGGTGGGCTGGCTCCCTCACTCACCCAAAGTCACCACCATCACAGGGATGCTGAGGCGCTGGCGCGTGCTCTGGGACAGGCGCAGGAACCCATACTCCAAGGAGTACTCCACAATGTACTCTTCCTGCGGCCACACTGCAAGAGAAGGTGGGAAGGGAGGCTCAACAGAAGGCTGTGCACACGGTCAGCAAGGAGAAACAGGCTCTCGTGTTCGTTTCGTTTTCAGTTTCCGCTCTGAAACGGTTTCAAGCTCAAATGAAGATAAAGCGTTGAAGCATCAGTGACAGAATCACTTCATTTGTACCCCAGGTCACTTCACCACGGTAATACACTCTGTCTGAAGCTTCAACTTGGTGTACTTACATCACAGAAGAGCTGGGAAAAAAAATGCAAATAAGATGGGATTTTCTAACTACGTTAAGAAGGGGCACAGTTCTCTCTCCCACCACGTTGCTGGATTGTTTCCAGTTTGGTATTCAGCAAACCAAGGCACAGTCCGTCAGCATACACAGCGTTGTACAATATGACTCTCTTACAGAACTGAGGCAACTGTTAATTAAGGTATTGCACCAGAAATATTTAAACATCGCCCAGTCTTAAGAGACTTAATGATCTTAACTACAGGACTAATGAGTTCTGGATCAGCATCAAGCAAAATACTGCAAGACCGAGGAAACAGTGCCATTGTAATGTCCAGTCTCACAATCCTCAACATTAGCAGCTCAAGTCATGCTGGAACAAGGACAAGGATAGAGCAGGACAATGTCTGGAATGATGCAGACTAGCAACGCTGAATCTCGCAATCTACTCCAACTTGCTCGGTGGCTTTCAGGATTAGTTTGCTATTCCAGGCACTGGTGTTGACTCAGAGACCCAAAATACTGTTAATACAGTGAGGAATGTGCACTGTCAGTTGGATCCACACAGGCCTCAAGAGGAAAGCACACGCAGAGCTGCTCAGAAGAGGGAGGTTTACATTCATCTGACATACCTGGCAATGATCGCTGCAGAAACATGATGCCAGACCAGAAGGCTCCAGCAAATTTTATAGCCCAGATGCACCCACCCAACTCCCAGCCTCCCTCCAACAAAAGGAAACACATCGCTGTAGGCCTGGTGTCAGGAGTGACAAGGTTCACCACAGGTTAAAGCAACAGGGATAGCCAGGGGACACTTAAGGTTGCTAAGTGCAGGCTCAGGGAAGCCAGGAGAAGTGCAGGGAAGATGCAGGGAAAGGAGAGAGCACAGATAGCAGCATAAGTTGTCTTTACCTGCTCTGGCTAGCATCTCAAACTCGGACACAGTCTCCCGCAGAGGCTGCATACCTTTAGTGGCTGCTTCACTAAACGAGAACTCCTGGCTTTCGTTGTGGGCCAGCGCCTCGGTGCTGCCCATCCGGGATGGCTTGAGGAACACCTTGGGCTCTATATCCAGCTCAAACTGTTGGGGAACAGCAGCAGAGGAAGTCAGGTTAGCAGCCACGTCAGCTCCAGGCTCCCGTGCTCCCTCTCTGCTCTCCGCCTCCAACAGGAGGACAAGCGAGGTCACTTGCTCAGGCTTTAACTTCTACCTTAAAATGTCAGAGGCTAAGCAGGATATGCAGGAGAAAACTGAGGGAACACACACACACATTCCAAGTGACTGAGGGCACGCAGAGGAACCACGGCACATTCACAGAGCAAGCATCAAACCGCTTCTGCCCAAACCCACGCTCGCCTCCCCCCCCGTGTACACAGGGAACACATCTTTACCTTGACAGAGCTGTTTTCAAACATATCCACGGTCATTTCCTCTTCTTCCTCCTCCTCTTCCTCAGCCGTGGGCTCGACTACCATCCCTGGGAACTTCTCAGCACCACAGAACTGCAGGAAGATGGAGGCTCGGCTGGAGTTGCGCTGGATTTCCACCCGCAGGATGCCGTCTCGTGGCCATTTGTCCCTCACGTGCTCCAAACAGTTAATGGGCGAGCGGGAGAAGGCGATGTGAATGTATGCCAGGATGAAGAGCACGAAGAGAGCCTAAATACACACAGCAGGAAACAAAGCAGAGACTGTCAGCCCAACCTAACGTTGCCTGTCGACAGGCTCCCCGGTTTCAGCCACCTCCACGCGCAGACACTGCAGCTGCAGGTAGACGAGAGCTTTTAAGCTTTCTAACCCTAACTGTATGTGCACCAAGCAATAAAGCAGCCCCAAATCAACTTCCCCTCCAGCTCCACAGATTAAATAATGCTCCCTTTGTACTTTGTCCTTCTGATACCTCGCTAACCAGCTGAAACCTCGTCTTTCCGAGGCAAACACTAAGAGGCCTAAAGCTTTTCCTGGGAATGAAAACTCCCAAGGTGCCTTTGATCAGAACTTCTCCGTTACTGCTCCGTGCTGGGGCTGAGAGCAGCTGGCTGCCACCCAGGAGGCACGCTGCCACGTTAATACGTACACTGCCTAGGGTCACAGAAGTGCTGACTCGTACAAAACCACATGCAAAGCGCTCACTGCCTTGCCTCTGTGTGTCTCAGGGCACAGCGCTTCCTCCTGAGCTCCAGCAGCATTCAGCACAGGTACAGAGCAGGCCCCTCGCAGCTGACTTCCTACTGAATTCTCCCTCGTTTCCGAGTGCCAAAGCGCTGCCTGAAAGAAACTACCAACCCACAGATCAAATACATTCACGGTTTTTGTAAACTGACCCGCTGCTAACTCAACCCAGCCGTGAAGAAAAGCTACCCAAGCTTTTTCATTAAGGTCGTAAAACACTGAGATAAATCCGTGTTTGATTTCTGCTCCACCAGGCAGACCTTAACCACAGAAGGGAAATAAACCTTGCTGAACTCAAAGGAAAAGGCTGAGCCCTGCAGAGGACTACCTGCAATTACTTGGGTTTGTGCCACCTCCAGTGTGACAGATCCGTGCTCTGGGCTGCGGGGTTTCAGCATGACAGTACCCACAAGAGAAACACACCCAGGGCAGCAGCAAGAACCATCGCCACCCAACACCATGAGTTGGGTTGCAAAGGAGTCTTGTTATCAAAACAAAATGCCTTCATTTCAAAGTATGTGTATGGCCCAAAGTTCAGACAATCGCCAGCCTACCAACGAGCAACGGGACCTCATTAATAAGATATTTCAGGCTGGAGCACATCACTCCTAGTTGAAAGATGCTTTCAATCCAAGGAACAAGTCACAGCAAAACGAAGTGAGCTAATAAAACCCATTTCCTATAACAAAGTTACCCAACACTGTCCAAAGTTCAGGCTCCAAAGAACACCTGTCCATAAGCAGTACGGCTGCGTTTCATGCCTTCACTTTCGAACTGTATTAAGATGCTCCTTCTTGATTCAAGTATCTGTCCTTGCCACGTATCATTCCTGACCTATTTGTTATGAACAAACAGGCAGGTAACATCACATCCGTGGAGGATTGCACAGGGAAACGCTGGGGAAGGTAATCCCAAAACAGCTCCCTGGTGCAAGGGGAGTGGCAACGAAGCCAGCCAGGAGCAGCAGCAGAATGCCAAGCACGGCGTGCAGGGCCACAGCCTTGGACTTGGCCTCCTGCTGCTATCGTCACGCAGAGCCACAGCTCCCTGCTAACCCTGAGGGTGGAAGTAAAGATCTGCTCTGCGAACGCTTTCATTTTCTCAGCGTGCTTCAATGAAAAGCAGGTGGCAGCAGGAACTTCTCCTGGCTGGACCGTGTGAAAAAAAAAACCTGAACGCTTAGCGGGTAGGGCAAAAAAAGCCCCTATGTAATATGACACAGGGCATCCTAGATGTTTTCTTGCTTTAAGTAGCCAGATTTTAGAAACCCAAGTGCAAGCACCCAGCTGTTACCCAGCTACCTCTGCTCTGCCCCCCTCTCTTATTCCCAGTGGAACAGGGGGGGCAAGGTGAGCTCTGGAAGTCGCAGGGCAGCACTTCACCCCGCACAGACAGCACCAGGCTGCTCTGCCTGCTGCAGCTTGATCCCCACGGGGGTGGCCTTCACTTCCACACCCTGCAGCATCCCGCTTCGCCACCCCAGCCCCTCGGTGGACCTCAGGCTACGCCAGCAAAAAAAAAAACCCAGACAGGTTTCCCCCCACGGATTGGAAGCCTGACACGCAGCTGGGGGGCGTCGAGTGCCGCAAAAGAAACAGCGATAAAGCACAGCTGTGCACCGACGGCTTCCAGCAGGGACAAGGCTCCAGCAGAACAGCAGCAGTCAGGCACCTCACGAATGCGATGTATGCAAAGAGCGACCGCTGGGGAGCACCCCCAGGAGCCCCCCCCCCCCCGGGGCCCTCACCTTGAGCAGCACGAAGAACTCGAAGACCCGGCGGAACGAGGGAGGGAAGAGGCGAGCGTAGGTCACTGCCATCTTGAAGAAGAGCGCGTGGAAGAGGCGGTCGCGGACGTTGATCAGAGGGTTCTGATTGAGGGCCGCGTTCCGTCCGCCCCGGTTGGTTCCCCCCGCGGCCCCGGTGTGGTTGGGCGGGGGGTGGTGGCCGTGGGGCTGCGGTTCGGACATCGCGGGGCCTTCGGGAGACGCTCAGAGCCCCGCGACGCTCGGGCCCGGCCCGGCCCGGCCTCCCCCCGCAGCCACCGCCGGGCGCGGAGCGTTGCAGGCCCGAGCGCGGCGCTCAGCGGCCCTCGGCCTCGGTGCGGCCCCGCGGCGGAGCGGCTCGGACGGGACGCGACTCCCGAGGCGGCCCAGCGGCCATGGGAGGCCCGGAGCGCGGCGGTACCTCCACCTCCTTCTCCTCCTCGCTCGGCCCCGTCCGCCCCTCAGCGCCGCGCCGCCATCTTCCGGCACCCACAGCGCCGACGCAGCGCAGCGCCGCGGAGCATTGTGGGACGGCAGAGGACGGGCGCTCGCCCCGCCCCCTTATGCAAAGCAGGGACTCTCCCGCCGTGCACCGCGCGCGGCCGGCAGAAAATTGGGGCTCTTCATCCCCGAAAAAGCCAACATTTCTGAAAAAAATAAAGACCCTGAGTGGAACAATTAGGTGTAACTGTTAAAGGGGTAATTTCAGAAGAAGAAATATGCAGATGAGCAAAAGGCAAGTTCGCCGTCGCTTGAGAATTACAAAATGATAAGGGTTTAAATAGCATCCTGGGCAGGGAGTTGATCGTGCTCGCTTCGGCAGCACATATACTAAAATTGGAACGATACAGAGAAGATTAGCATGGCCCCTGCGCAAGGATGACACGCAAATTCGTGAAGCGTTCCATATTTTTTTTTCCTCTTCCCGCACACCGACGCCCGCCGGTGCCGCTGCGGACCCTTTTTCCCGCACCCCCCAGCCCCCCCCGCCCCGCTCTGCCACAGCCACGAAGCGCAGCGCTCCGCCCGCGGCACTGCAGCGCTTTATTATTTCATTCGCTATGTGACAGCAGCGCAGCGCAGCGCACGGCTCCGGGCGCAGCCCCGCCGCGGGGAGCGGGCCAGCCTCCCCCTGCGGCTCCAACCCGGGGGTTCGTCACCCCAGACCAGCGGGAGCGGGGCAGCCGGGCTCCAGGGCAGCGCCCGCGGCCGAGGGGGCAGCAGCAGAACGGGATCGATGGTTGTGCCACAGCCTGGGAGCAGGGCTGGGCGGGGTGGGGGGCCAGGGACCCTGCAGCCCGGCTCAGACCATGCTCTCCCGGTAGCTGTCGTCCTCCAGGAACGGCGCCGGCCTCCTCCGGGGCACTGGGGCCATATTGTGCCCTGCGGTTGCATCCTGCCCTGATCCCACGTCCTGGCCCAGGTCGCCGTCGCTCTGCTCCCTGGCAAAGTGCACGAAGACCTGCAGGGATGGGGGGGGTGAGTGGCAGCACCAGCAGGAAGGACCCCGTCCCCGTGCCCCCCGCTGCCGTCACCTGGTCAAGGGTGGTCTGGGACACAGAGTAGTCCTGGATGGGGCCGTGCCCGCAATGTGCTGCCAGCACGCGGAAGACGTGTGCCAGGGAGCAGGCGCGGGAGGGCAGGCGGTACTGCAGCGTGCTGCCATGCTGCTCCTGCAGCACGATGCTGGGGAAGCTGCACTGCATCAGGTGCTGCACGGTGCCCAGCGCGGGGCCGGGCCCCACCGCCCGCACCACCACTGTGTACCCATCCCCAAACCTGCACCAAGGAGGGGAAGGCAATGCAGAGAGCGCCCGTTCCCAGCGCTGCCCCCCGGCAGTGGGGCCATCCCCACCCGTTACCGGTTCTTGAGGTGCTGGACACTGCCCAGGCAGCGGAAGCGGCCGTTGACCATGATGGCCATCCTGGTGCACAGCGCCTCGCACTCCTCCATGCTGCCGGGGGGGGAGGTGTGAGGCACACAGCGGGGACCTGTGTCCCCCAGGACCCCTGTGGTGCCCCTGTGCTGGGGACCCACCTGTGGGACGTGAGCAGCACGGAGCGGCCCTCCCTGACCAGGCTGAGGATGCAGTCCCATAGGAAGCGTCGGGCGCCTGGGTCCATCCCCGTCGTGGGCTCATCCTGCAGCCGCAGTGTCAGCTCCCCATCGGGTCCTGCCCCCCAGCTGCCAGCCCCCCCCAGCCCCACTGACCAGGAAGATGATGGGGGGGCTGCCGAGCAGGGCGATGGCTGTGGACAGCTTGCGCTTGTTGCCCCCACTATACGTGCCCGCCAGGCGGTCCGCGTGTGGTCCCAAGCCCAGCTTGGCAATGCCCCATTGAGCCACCTGCGAGAGTGTGTGAGGGGGTGAGGATGGAGCTGGAGGGGCTGGGGGGGAGGCTGGGGCGTGGGCTGTACCCTGGGGGTCTCCTCCTCTGGCACCCCGCGCAGACGGCTGTAGAACTGCAGGTGCTCCCGCCCCGTCAGCAGCTCCGTGATGGCATCAAACTGAGGGCAGTACCCCATGTTCTGGTGGACAGCCTGCAGGTCGGTGAGCACACTGCGGGACGGGACATGGTGAGTACTCTGCGGGACGAGGGACAAGCTGCAGGAACCAGGGACAAGCTGCAGGGACAAGGGTGAGGCTGAGCATGCAGCAGCATTAGGAACGAGCAAACTGCAGGAGGAGGATGAGAACGAGGATGAAGAAGCCAGCACGCAGGCTGTAGGGATGAAGGTAAGTGTGAGCACACGGTGAGGAGGGATGATGGTGTGCATGATCTCACCTGTGTCCCTTCAGCCAGGCCTCTCCCAACGTCACTTCCGTGTCCCCCGTCAGCATCTTGAAGGTGGATGTCTTTCCAGCGCCGTTCACCCCCAGGAGCCCGAAGCACTGGGGAGCAAGTGGGTTCAGCAGCAGCCCTGGCCTCGCTGCAGCGCGTGGCTCCTGGCACTCACCTCACCAGGTGGGACAGCCAGGCACAGCCGGTCCACTGCCGGAGCGCGCCGGTACCGGTACACCTGCAGGGAGCGGGATCACCGTGAGGCACAGCACCTCCTGCCTGGGGGACACAGCACCCAGCAGTGGGATGGGGGACATGGGACGGGGCACGGTGCAGCCACGCACCTTGGTCAGGTCCTTCAGCAGCAGGACGGCACTGCGCTGTGCGGTGCTGCCCACCCGCGCCCGCTCCCGGGCCACGTCCTCGTCCTCATCCCCCAGTGAGGGCAGCTGCAGAGCACGTGGCCTGGGGGAACAGCAATGGGGCACCTCCAGGATCCCCCATAGTCCCCATTGGCCCCGTCACCCCCATCACCCCTGGCCAGCGCTCACCGGAGCCGCAGGAAGAAGCGGTACTGCAGCAGTAAGGTGAAGAGGAAGAAGATGACGCCCTCGACAGCCATGGCAAACATGTTCTTCCCTGCTAAGTCCCAGGACAGCGGGGACACAAAGCGCTTGTCTCCTGCACAAGGAGGGGAATGGAGCTGTAGGATGGGGGGCACTGGGGGGAGGGGGAGGGGGTTGGGAAGGGGGAGCAGCCCTGCACCTCTGCACTCACCGAACCTCTCGAAGGCATCGGCCATCGCCTGGTTCTTCACCATGTCGATGAGGCCCCGGCCCAGGCAGAAGTGGGGGAAGATGAGGAAGACTTTCTTCAGGATGCGGTTGATGTTGTTGAGCTTCTACGGGGCAGTGAGGGAAGGATGGGACAGCCAGCTGAGCCACCTGGCCCCGGGGGGGGATGGGTCCTGGGGCTCACCTGGTCCACAAAGAGCTCCAGCACGAAGGTGGCAACGCTGCCATTGATGCCGATGAAGAGGTTGACACACGTCAGGGCCACGTAGGCGGTGCTGGGGATGCTGAAGAGAAAGGAGGCTGGGTACATCAAGGGGGTGATGGACCACCTGGAGGGCAGAGGAAGGGGCTGAGGATGGTGCACCTGGGCACACCCAGCCCCATCCCATCCCGGGCTCCACCGGCCCTTCACCCGTAGAGCAGCAGCAGCAGCACCAGGGCGGGCAGGTTGGCCGAGGACACATAGGACTTCTGCTGGAAGCAGAGGAAGATGAGGACGACCAGCAGTGCGGGGACCAGGTAGTTGCACTATGGATGTGAGAAGCCAGGCAGGAGGTGACAAAGAAGTCCTGGCCCTCAGGAACTGCAGACGTGCCCCATCCTGTCCCTGTCCCCATCCCTCACCATGTCCCAAGCGAAGTTGCCCAGCCAGTAGGTGACGGGCTTCATCCCGCTGATGAACTGCAGGTGCTTGGCCTTGCTGACCCGCTCCTCAATGAGGAAGAGCACGAAGCTGGCCGGGACGAAGGACATGGCGAAGATCACGCAGATGGAGACCAGCACGTCCACCGATGTGGCCATCCTGCAGCAGAGGGGGAGTCAGCGGGCAATGGGGCACCCACGGGAGCCCAAACCCAGCACTCACAGCGCAGCCTCCGAGAGCTGCTCCTTGGTGAGGTTCAGGGGGTGGTTGGTGGCCGTGATGCCATAGAGCGCGGGGTCGGCGCCTGCAGGCAGCTGTGCCCTCAGCAGCCCGTTGCTGGCCACGTTGAGGAAGGCGACCATGGCATGCCAGCCCTTGTTGTTGAACCACACCTGCAGCCCGAGGGTCCCACTTCAATCTGCCAGCCCGTGGCACCGCTCCCAGTGCTCCCAGACACAGCCAGTGCCACGTGTTCCCATGCCTCCAGCTCTGGGCTCACCTTGATGTTCCTGCGTGCATCCAAGCCCTCGAAGAAGCGGCTCAGATTGCCCAGGAGCCGGTCCATGGGGCTGCCCTGGAGCAGGACAGGGGGTGAGGTGCAGCTTGTGCCGCAGCCCTCCCCGTGCCCACTCAGGTGGGCACAAACCCCAGCCGCACCTGGGTGACGTTGAAGAGCTCTCTCAGCTCCTGCACTGTGCTGCCCACCTCCTCTGCTGATGGCAGGAACTGCGAGCCACCAGCACCCAGGGAGAAGCCACCATACCTGGGCACGCAGGAGAACTGAGTGCTTCCAACCCTCCCACGGCACTGCATGGCCACCCTGCCCGAGCCAACCCACCACCCCACACCATACCCCGCACCCACCTCTGCTCGTTCACCCACTTCTTGGTTTTGAGCCTGGAAGAAACAGGGCAGGGGGGGAAACAGCAATCAGGAAGCATCCGTGCCGTGCATGACAGCTTGGCCGTGAGCTGAATTGCGTTCTGCCCTGTCCTGTTTTCCCCACCGCCCTCCCTGTGGTCTCCCCACAGTGTCCCCATGGTGTCCCTGTGCACAGGACAGGCGCTGGGAGCACTCACCCCTGGCGAATAAGCTGGGGGTAGGTTTTCACCAGGTAGTCAGAGATGTTCCTGCCCGTCAGGTTCAGCAGGACGTCCCCTGTGCCCCTTTGCACCTGGTAGAGACAGACAGATGGACGCACAGCCCCGCTACCTGCCTGGACCCCAGCGGCAGCCGCGGGTACCTGGGGAGGTGGGAGCCCTCCGGCGGCCGTGGGGCACTCGGGCAGCATCCTGCGCGCCCCCGGCCCGCTGCACTGGCAGGAGGGGGACGGCTCAGCTCGCGTCCAGTTCCCACGCCGCAGCGCTTCCAGCAGGGCCGGGGGGGGCGGGGGCTGCCTGAAGCCGTCGGGGTGCGACGCAGGTGGGCACGGCCCCGTCCTGCTCAGCGGGCACCGAGGGAAGGAAGATCCCCGTCAGAACGCGGCACCGAAGCAGAGCGGAGCCCCCCCAGCTCCACACTCACGCTTCCGCCGCGTCCTTCATGCACGCGGTGCCGAAGCCCGGCTCGGCCAGGAGCGCGGCCAGCAGCCGGGACGTGTCCGCGTCCCCCGGAGCGTCATTGCTGCAACGGGGCAGAGGCGTGGGACGGCGGCTTTTGGGGGGAGTGGGGGGAGGGAGGCAGGGTACCCGGGGACAGGGAGCGCACCTGAAGAAGGTGAACTGGTGCCCGTACATGCCGGGCTCCAGGCGCAGCGCGGGGTACCTCCCGACGGGCGGCACGATGAGGCTGAAGAGCAGCGCAACGCAGACGAAGACAGCGGGCAGGACGATCTGCGGGACGGGGGTCAGCGCTCGCCCCGCACCCTCTGCCCCATCCCGGGGTCCTCCCCCACCCACCCACCCACGGCCGTACCTGTGCGAAGAAGCCCCTCGTGCTGCGCCGGGCGTGGAGCAGCCGCTTGGTGAAGAGAGCGCGGAGCTGCTGCCGGGTGAGCGCCCAGCCCCGCAGGCACCGGCTGCCCTCGGCCGCTGCACGCAGCAGGTCCGTCTCCCGCGGCTCCTCCGCTGCGAAGCACAGACGGGTCCTGAGCCGGCCCCCAGCAGCGAGGAGCAGGGGTTCGGCCCCAGCTCGGGGCCGCGGTTTGCTACAGGGACGGCCCCGTGCCTCGGTGCTGCATGCGGGGACACGAGGGACCCCCCCCAGCCTCTAGTTCCTACCTCTGCGGGCTCCTTGGGCTCAGTGTAAGGAGAGAGGAGAGCAGGGTTATAGCCACGGTGGCTATCGCAGCCCCCCCCCCTCCCCATCCCTGCAGCTGCTCTCATGCCCGATCTCTCTGACCCCAGCAGAAGGGGCCTGGACGCATCCCCAGGGCGTTCACATCCCCGATCCCGCTCCCACCGCAGTTTCCCACCCTTCCCAACGCCCGGAGGAGACATCACGAGGCCGAACGGGCACGATGCTGCACAGCATCCCTCCACCCAGCCCCGCCTGCACGGACGGACGCGTACCGATCTCCTCGCCCAGCCCTGGGGGGGGGGCGGCACCGCCCCCACGGCCCCAGCTCCCCCCTTTACCCGGCTCCTCGGCGGCTGCTCCCGTGTCCTCCTCCTTGCTGGGGGCTGCTGCTCCCCCCAGCGGGGATGTTCCGCTGCGGCCTGATAAAACGGGATGGGAGTGGGGCCACAGCCCCCAGCACCTCCCCACCCCGCACCTCGGGGTCCCGAATCTCCATTCCAGCCGGGACCAACCTGTCCTGCCACCATCCACCCCGGAGTCCTCGGCCACTTTCAGAAAGATCTGAGAGGGGAAGGAGCTGCCATCACCCACAGCGCAGGCGCCCGCTGCCCCAGCGTTCCGACCCTCTCCGGACACATCTCCAGGCACCCCGGCTCCGCGGGTACCTCCTCCAGCGTAGTGTCCGAGATGCCGTAACCGGAGATGCCCAGCTCTCCCAGGCGCTCATCCAGCTCCCGGAAGAGTTCCCCGAACGCGCCGTCCCTGGCCCCGCTGTAGGGCAGCACGAAGAGCACCTCGCGCCCGATGTCCTCCACCAGCCGGGAGCCGGGGACGTGCTGCTGCAGCAGCGCAGCCAGCTGCGGCACATCTGGGGACGGGGAGGGCTGTGCTCAGGGTGTGCGGGGCCGGGGCGCGGTGCGGGGCTGTGCGGGGACGCTACCCGCGGCGCTGCCCTCGCTGTCCCGCTCGCTGCCCAGCCCCGTGTCGCTGCCGCTCTCGGAGGTGCCGCCGTCCTGCGGGAAAGGGCAGCAAAGGGTGGGTGGGCGCTGCAGCGGGATCCAACCGGGGGCTCTGGGCACCGAGAGCCGGGGGGGGTGGAACCAGAGGGAGGCACCTTTTTGGTGGGGCCGTGGCCGCCGGCGCCCAGCTCAGTGCGTTCCTGCTTGACCAGGGTGAGGTAGTAGCCCGTGCCCAGCCTGGCCTTGAGGAAGAGCGGGGACCCGCAGCAGCGGAGCCGGCCCTGCGAGATGATGGCGATGCGGTCCCCCAGCAGCTCCGCCTCGTCCATGTAGTGCGTGGAGAGGATGATGGTGCGCCCTGGGGGCACAGAGCCACTGTCCCGCTCCGGACCTCCCCTCTCTGGATCCCATCTCACCCCACAGTGCTCCCCCGCTCCGTGCCCTGCTTCTGTAGGGCTGGGGGCTCGCAGCAGGCAGGGGGGTCGGGGTCCCCCTCCCCAGCCCTCACCCTTGCGGTATTTGAGCAGCAGCTCCCAGATGCTGCGGCGCGAGTAGGGGTCAACGCCGGCTGTGGGCTCGTCCAGGACCACCACCTTGGAGCCGCCCACGAAGGCGATGGCCACAGAGAGCTTCCGCTGCATGCCTCCTGCGGGGGAGCGGGCGTTGGGAATGGCATTGGGATGGCAACTGAGATGGCAGTGGGGACAGCAATGGGGATGACGAGGAGTACGGCAATAGGGATGGCACTGGGGTCCCAGCCCCAGCCCACAGACCTGACAGGTTCCTGGTCTGCTCCTGGCGTTTGTGGGGCAGCCCCGTGTCCTGGAGCAGCTGCTCCATCTCTGCTTGCACCTGCTCCTCTGCCAGCCCCTTCAGCTTCCCGTAGAACCAGATGTGCTCCTCCACCGTCAGACTGTGGGGTAGAGATCAGCGGGGCCCTGCCTGCTGCTCCCCCCCAGCCCTGCCCTGCCTACATGTCAAAGAGCACGTTGTGCTGCGGGCACATCCCCATGGACTTTCGGATGCTGTCGATATCGGAGCGGATATCCCAGCCCAGGATGTAGGCAGTGCCAGAGGTGGGGGGCAGCAGCCCAGTCAGGATGGACCTGGGGAGGAGGGTGGGCAAAGTGGAGGTGGCAGAGTGCACGGGGGGCTCTGAGCCCACCCTCAGGGGGAGCCGGGTGGGGATGGGGCAGTGCCAGTGCTGGGGCTCAGCTCCCACCCCCAGCCTCCAGCTCACATGGTGGTGGTCTTGCCAGCCCCGTTGTGGCCGAGGAAGGAGGTGATCTGCCCCTCGTAGAAGTCCAGGCTCAGCCCGTCGATGGCCACGTGGCTGCTGCTGCGGTAAACCTTCACCAGGTTGCGGATGGAGACTCCGGGCTGCAGCTGGGCAGGCGGCTCCTCCACCAGCACTGGGAGCCATCAGTGGGTCACAGCCAGGCAGGACCTTCGCAATGGGGCAGGACCCACCCCGTGGCCCTCCCACCGCCATGGGCAGGGGCTCACCTTGGGGTCCAGCGAGAGGTCCGCTGGGGTACGGGGGGTGCCCGGCTGAGGGTGGCTCTCCAAACCAGTAGCTCTTCAGGAAGGGGAAATTCCAGGGCTTAGGGACCCCATACTGACCTGTGTGCAGGGACACGGGGGCTGAGCGGGGATGAATGGGGCCAGCACTGGGCTGCGAGGGGCAGAGGCTCCACACTCACCTGGGAAGACGCCCTCGATGTACCAGGTTGCCAGCCCGTAGAGGACAGCATCCAGCAGCAGCAGCCCCATGGCCATGGCGAAGCTGTAGGGGTCTCCTGGCACGGGGCTGGTGCCCAGGTTGTGCCACTGCATGCCCACCCCCTGCTCCTCGTACAGTGAGAAGTACTCGCAGCCAAAGCCGAAGGCCACTGGGGACAGCAGGCTCTGCGGCACCAAGAACAGCGTGCAGGTGGAGAACACGACCATGGGGCTGCAGGGATCCTGAGCACCCAGACCTCGCACCCAGCACATCCAAGGGACATCGGGGCGCAGGGGACGAGCTGCTGCTCACCACGAGGACGCGGAGCGGGAAGGTGACGTGGTCACGCCATGCCACGCACAGCACGTAGGGCAGGTAGAGCGAGAAGTAGAGGATGCCGCCGCACGCCGAGGCCAGGTTGGCACGGGGGAAGAAGGTGCTGATGAGGAAGCACTGGCAGATGGTGGCCACCGAGAAGGTGCCAAGGAAGAGGAAGATGACGGCCGGGTCGCTGTAGGGCAGGATGTCTCCCAGCTGCAAAGCGAGGCAGGTTGGAGCTGCAGAACCCCCCCCAGCACGCCGGCTGCCACCCCCCAACCTGCCTTGAGGATGAGGATGAGGAGGGCGGAGCTGAGGAGGAAGGGGATGAAGCTGCTGAGGAACCAGCTGAGCCAGAGCATCCCGCTGCTCAGCCCCATGCTCCGCATGGTCTCCTTGAGACGCGCTTCCTTCTCATGCACCACCCCCTTGATGATCATGGCCACCGAGTAGATCCACGCCAGCGTCATGAAGAGCGGCAGCGAGCGGTTCAGCACCCGCAGGAACCTGCAGGGGGGGAGGGACAAATCAGTCTCCCTCCACCCCGCAATGTGCCACCACCAACAGGGACACGGCCTGGGCCACCTCCCTGCGGCAGCACTCGGCCCCTGCCCCAGGGCAGTGGGTCGCTGGGGGTCCCGCAGCGCTCACACGTCGTCCACGTAGCAGGGGTACGGCATCTGCTGCAGGTAGAGCCCCACCCGTGGGGCAGTCCCCGTCTGCACCCGCACCACCGCCTGCTCCACCAGGTCCTGCACGTAGACAAAGCCGCCCCACACGTAGCGCAGGTCGCTGAATGGGTCGGCGGCAGGGCCTGGGTCCCAAAACCTGGGGTAGAGCAGCGTGCTGGTGGGGGGGGGGGACACACACACAACAACACCTCACCCCAGGCTGGGGGTGTGCGGAGGGGCTGCATCCCCCAACCTGTCCTTGATCTTGTTGGTCCTCGTGACGTCGTCGATGTCCATGCGGATCTTGTAGCGCACGTGGGGGGGCAGCGCCGTGGCCGTGGTGTTCAGGGGGGGCTGGAAGACCACGGCAGCCCAGAACTGCCGCTCCTCCAGCAGCTCCATGGCACGGGCCACCAGCCGCTCCTCGCTGCCCACCGCCTCGATCTTGTCCAGGCGGACGCAACCCAGGAGCTGCGACAGCGCGGCCAGTGCCCGCTCCGCTTCATCCAGAGCCTGCTGCCAGCTGAGCCCCGCCGGCCCGGCCAGCAACCGCCCCAGCACCGACTGGGAGGTGCCATTGAGGAGCCCGTCCAGGAGCGGGGCCGTGCCCGGTGCCAGCAGCAGCTCCTGCCAAGCATCATTGCAGTACAACCACTCAGCCCTGGAGACGGCCCCATGCAGCCCCCTCCAGTCCCATGCAGCCCCCCCAGTCCCATGCAGCCCCTGCTCTGGGCACGCACCCGTAGTGCCCTCAGCTCCTGGCTGCCGTTGAAGACAGCGCGGACGTGGGCTCCCAGCTCCAGTGCAGCACTGGCCGTGTCCCGCAGCGCTGCCAGCTCCTGGAAGGTGCGGTTCACCTGCACGGGGCAGGGATCAGGGGGGGAAGCGGGGTGCAGCCCCCCAGCACTCTGCACACTCACCTCGGCCATGACGCGGTCGGTGGCGGGACTGGGCGGTGTGTACAGGATCTTGCCCACAAAGAGGGGCTTGATGCCGCGCCAGAAGAGCTGCGAGAGCGGGGCAGCCTCCAGACTGCGGAGCAGCTCCTGGCAGAAGGGGCCTGTGGGGGGGGAAAGCCAAGGCCTCGCACTGCCCCCACACCCAGAGGGGCACCTGAGGGTCCCTGACCCCCCCATCCCCACTCACTGGTGTCGTTGTCAGGGGTCCCCGCGTTGCTTCTGGAGCCGTTGCGGTGCAGGAAGGCACCGACGTCGCTGTCCTCGTACCAGTTGAGGGAGGGCACCTGCAGCCCCCCACCCTCGGGGTGCCCACAGGCGATGCGCGATACGGCCTCGAAGGCGCCCGCAGCGGAGGCACCGGGGGCCGTCAGCACCGCAACCTCACGCTGCAGCTCAGCCACAGTGCCCATGGAGGAGAGCTGGGGAGAGAGGGGCTGCGGGGAGTGCCCAGGCATGGGCAGGGACGTGGGGATGATGTGGGGATGCAGTACCTCCTGCACCAGAGACTCAGCACTCTGCAGGAAGGGACCCAGGGCTGCCACGGCATCGTCCATCTCTGAGCTCATCCACTCCTGTGGGAGTCACGGAGAGGGCTCACCACCATCCCAAGTGCCCCCAACAGCCCCAGCTGGGGGGGTCCAGCTGTGGCAGGAGGGTGGCTGCCCTGTCCCTGCGGCCCGAGCACCGTGGGCACTCACATCACGCGGGCCGAGCCCCTCCAGCAGCGCCTGGTGCAGTGTGGGCAGCAGCGAGGAGTTGGCGCGGAGGAGCCGTGCGAAGGTGTCGTTCCGCAGGACGCCCTGCAGCAGCCGGGATGAGATGGGCACGGTGCTGCCCCGCAGCGCAGGCAGGAGCTGGGCGAGGCGGTGCAGGAGCTGCCGTCCACCAGCACGGTGCAGGGCCCGGCGGGCATCGGCCAGCAGGCGGAACAGGCTGCGGGCATGGGGGGGGGGATGTGAGGGGAGCAGAGGCCGGCCCAGCCCTCCCATCACCCGCCCTGCTCACATGGAGCCGCCGAAGTTGCCCACCGTGCCGGGGGTCTCCCCGGGGGTGGGCTGCTGGAAGCAGGGGTTGTGCACGTTGCAGAGGATGCCCTGCAGCCAGGGCAGCGTCCCAGCTGATGGCAATGCCTTGTTGGGGAAATGGCCTGGAGGGGGAGAGGGGGGAGAGAAACAGGTCTGGGGGCTGCACCAGTCCCACGGAGAGCCCCTGGCCCCCCACCCTGCACAACGCCAGGAGCGGGGCGCGGCGGCACTCACACTGGTGCTGCTGGAAGGGTGGGTGGGAACGCCGCACTGCCACCAGCACGAGGAAGAGGAAGAGCGGCCACAGCAGCTCGATGGCCAACTGCACCTGGGGGACACCGCGGCTGGAGGGGGCCATCGGCACCGCGGGCCCAGCGCAGGGACCCCCTCCCCGAGCTGCAGACGCTGCTCACCCGCTGCCGCCGGCGATAGGTGAGGTTCTTCCAGAGCAGCAGCTGCAGCTGCGTCCCCACAGCCATGGCTGCGCCGCGTGTTGCGCCGACGTCGTGCGCTGCGTGGCTCCGGCTGCGGGGTGAGAACCCATCCCATAACCCTGAGTCACTGCCTCCATCCCCCTGCCAAGCTGCCCGCGGCTCAGCAGAGCTGGGCTGGGCACGGCCCCACGGTGCCGGGAGGAGTTGGCTCCGGAACTCCGCCAGCAAAGCGCCTTTCCCAGCCCGAGCCTCCAAATCCCATTCATTTCGCAAAGCAAAAGCAGCAAAACAGGCACGAGCTCCGAGGAGCCCCTTGGGATCCAGGAGATGGGTTCACCCGGTGAAGCCACCCGCACGGGGCTGCAGGTGCCCGGGGGGGGGTGGGATGGGCCCGTGCCTCAGTTTCCCCGGTGCAGGTGCTCAGCTCCCGGCCCGTGTGCGGGGCACCAGGATGAAGCGGGTGCCCACACCCCGCTCCCTGCCCGGCTCCTGGCCGTGCCTGGGGGCGGAGGGACCCCCCCGGTTCCGTCTCTGTTACCTCCAGTGCCAGCCCCGCCCGGAGCGGGGAAGAGTCTGGATGCAGCCGGAGCGGAGCAGGGGAGGGAGTTGGAGCCGCCGCAGCCGGGGCCGCCCGCCCGGTGCCCGGAGCCACGCACTCACCGGTCCGCCCGGTCCCGCGGAACACAGGGAGAGGCGGGCGGCACCGGACGGGATTATGGGATCTCGGGCGGCAAATCCCGCTCTGATCTCCGCGGGGGGGGGGCGGGGAGGGCTTCGCCCCGCGCTGCTGCAGGGAAGGGGGAGCGGCGGGGGGGTGTGCACCGGGGCGGGACCCTGCGGCCTGGGGGAAATTGAGGCACGGAGCGCGGGGGGGCACCGGGGAGCGGCACGGGACAGCGCACGGCCCCAGCTCCCGCTGGAGCGTCTCCAGCCGGCACCGGGGGGTGGGGAGGGAGCAGGGGGGGGAGGAAGAGGTAACCGTGGAGGGGGAGGATGCGCGTACCGGGGGGGAGATGCAAGCACGGGAGATGATGAGGAGGGCACCAGTGGGGAGATGCGGAAGCGGAGCCCCCACCGAAGCACGTTACCGATGCCGGTCCCCACGTCACGTTATCTCCTCGGGCCCCGCCCCGCCCATCTTCGCTGCGTCATGGATCAGGGGTCTTAAAGGGGCCCCGCCGCCTCCCGGGTGTCCCGAGACCGCCCCCTCCCCGCAGAGCACCGGCTGCTGGTGTGGGTACCGCTCCGGCCGCTGAGTAATGCGGGGGTGAGGGGGGGGGTGAATGCGGGCAGGGATGGGGCCGAGCTGCTGCTCTCCGTGTGCAGTGCTTCACACCAGAGCATCCCTCCCTGGTCCAGGGGACCATGCGGGGCTCGGGTCCCAGGGCCCCCTCCAGCCCCACGGCCCCGCGCCTGTGGGCCGCCCCCAGGAGAGCGCAGCAGCGAGCGTTTCCTGTTCAAGTTAAAAAAAAAAAGTCGATTCTGTTTGTTTCTTTTCTTTTTTTCCTTTTTTTTTAAAAAAAAAAAAAAAAAAAAAGCTTTCAATATAAGAGCATCTGTATTAAAAACCCCACGCGGTTGGAAGAAGCCCCCCGCCCAGCCCGAGGCCGCCCCCACCTCACGCAGCATCACCCCCCCGGGTTGAGATGGAATCTGAAACTTTGGTCCCAAGAGTTCTCCAAAAAAACACCGCTTCCAGCTTTGCTTTCACGGCATCAAAGCGGAGCATGGGATGCTCACAGCCCCGGCCTCACCGGGCACTTCTGGCACGGGATGGGGTGGGGGGGGGGGGGGGGGCAAAGCCCCAGGGCTGCAGTGTGGCCGTCCCTTCCCAGAAAAAAATAGATTCCTTTCACAATTGTTTTTTTAAAAAAAAAAGGTTTAAGAAGAGGGAATGATGAATTGAAGCCGGAATGTGGCTGCGGGGGGGGGGCTGCACGCGGGACAGCCCCGCTCAGCAGCTCTCCTCCTGGTGGTAGTAGTGGTACCCGGGGGGGTCAGTGCCCGGCTCGGCGGCGGCGTTGGCCGCGTCCCCAGGGGTGCCCTGCGGGCAGTACTTGGGGTCGTAGATCTGGCGGCCCAGGCCGAAGACCTGCCCGCTCTGGTTGGCGCCCTGGTTGGAGCCCATCTGCAGCGACATGGAGGAGTTGTCGCACTTCTCCAACCCCATCTTGGCGTCGTAGATGTGCCGCCGGGTGCCGGGCGCCGTCATCCCCACCTGGAAGGAAGGGAGGGAGCAAGTGGGGCTCAGCGCGGTGCTTCCCAGTGCCGACCCCCAGCCATGCACCCCCCCCCCCACCCTCACCCCCAACCCGGCTCACCTGGCTGGCACACTTATTGGTGCCCATCTGCAGGCTGATGGTGGAGTGGTCCATGGGAGGCAGGATCTGGTTCTTGGGGTCGTACAGGTGCCGCCTGGTGCCGTAGGCCGTCATGCCGGACTGGCTGGCGCACTTGTTGGTGCCCATCTGGGCAACGGAGAGCGGTGAGAAGCGAGAATTGTCCCCTCCCCGCTCTCCATCCTCCTACAGGGGATGGCAGAGGAACCCCCCAGCCGTGGTGTGGGGCACCGGGGGTCAGCAGCAGCTCACCTGCAGCCCGATGACGCACTGCCCAGCCTTCATCTTGGCCTCATCGAAGTTCCGTTGCTGCCGCTCCGAGTACTTCACGCCGATGTCCACGCCGCTCTGCAGCCCCTTGGTCTTGGCCTGAGGAAAGGTGAGGATCGAGGGGGGGCCCAGATTTTTGGAGCTGCTGGGCACGGATCGGTGCCCCCCCATCCCACGGAGTTGCCCCCATCCCACCCCGTGCTCTCACCATGCCCGCCAGCGCCAGCAGTGACACCTGCACCTGCGTCAGGTTCCCGCTCTCAAAGAGATCGTTGGCTTCAAAGAGGTCCACGGGGTTCATGCCGTAGCTGGCCATGGCCTTGATGAAGTTGGAGAGGTTCTCGAGCTGAGGGGAGGCACAGAGTTGTCAGGCCGTGGAGGGGGGGCACAGGGCAGTCAGGTCACAGTGGGGGGATGGGGGCTTGGGGGCCGCTCGCACCCACCTGGTGCCAGTTCAGCGCCGAGCGGTTGATCTTCCTCACCGAGTTGGGCTGCAGCTTGTTCATCAGCCTGGGGGGAGGTGGCAGTGAGATGGGGGGGGATTGAGGTCCCCCTTCCCCAGGGGGATGCTGATATCACCTGGGGGTGTTTAGGCCTGCTCCTCCCGCCTGGGAATGACGCACCCCCACAACACCACAACACAACACCCAGATCCGCCTTCCCACTGCTGCCCCGAGGGCTCCCCATAGCCGGGTCTCCCAAACCACGCAGTGCCCAGGGGCTGTGCCGGCACCTCCCATGGGTGCCGTGGGACTCACTCGCAGAGGATGACCCCATCCTTCAGCCCCTTCTGGAAGTCGGCCCCGATCTGCCGCCCGGTGACGCTTTCGATCCACGTCCGCAGCTCTGCCTCCTTCTGTGGGTCATACTTCTGGGCGAGCTGGGGGGGGACATGGGGAGGTCAGACACGGCCCCGTGTGCATCCCAAACCCCGTGGGGATCAGTCCCCAGCGTGAGGCCGGTCCCATCGCACAGCGCAGCGCGAGGCGGGGTTTGGACAGCCCCGGGGATATGCGATCAGTTGCAATTTCCTGGTGCACAGGAAACCCAGATTCAGCGGCGCAGAGACCGCCGAGGGGAGGAAGGAGAGCAAGAGCTGCAGCAGGAGCCTGTGGGGTGGGCACGGTGTGACCGAGGATGGAGGGAGATGGTGGAGAACAAAGCCACCGAGCATCTCCTGCACCGCCAGCTGAGGCTCTGTGCACAGGAGCTGTCCCCAGCCTGCATGGCTCGGTGCTGTCATCCTGCACAGCCCACAGTCTCGCACGCGGTGACCCTGAGGCTCTGCAACTGTCAAAGAGGAAGAGGACGAGCTGCTGGCACGGCTGCGTGGAGCATCGCAGCGCGGCCCCTCTTCTCACCTCCGCCCACGGGACCCAGCACCGACCCCGCCGCGCTCATCCCTCCCGCCGGGCCCTTCGCGCCGCTGCGGATTCCTCGGCCACCGCCGCTATGCCAGGAATGCGGCCGCCTCCTCCCAGATGCAGAGCAGCTGCCCGGGCACAGCATCGCCTCGGACTGACCGCAGGGAGAGCAGAGCTCACCCTGGGTTGGGGCAGGGAAAGGGAGAACAGGAGGAGGCCGAGAGCCCCGAGAGCCGTCGCTGCCACCATGGACACAGCGCAGCCCACCCTGTGCTGAGAGCCAAGGGACTCCATGGGGCTCAGCTGTCCCCTGTGCAGGCCAGGCAGTGGGAGGGGTGCTCAGCATCGCGCCTGCTCCCCCCCTGTGCTGTGCTGCAGGGTCACCAAGCTGGTCCCTAGGTTCCATTGGACACCTCCATGGAACCACGCGCAGACAGAACCGAGGGGGAGAGCAGTGCTCTGCAGTCTTCCCTCATAGTAGCCCTGGTGATGCGCTTCCTTGCACAGAAAACAGCTGGGGGGGGATGCTCACCCCCCAGAACCTCAGAGGGCACAGGAATGCCCAGGGATGGATGCAGGGCTGCCCCGTGGGAGATACTGGCTGTTTCCAAGGGCAGTGGCCCCACAGTCCGGTCCAAAGAGGAAGCTGGACCCGACCAGGACGCAAGGACAGAGCAGCCACCACGGTCACACTCGTGCCATCACGCGGGTGCTGTCGGGATCCCCCTCCCACCCAGCTGACCTCCAGCACAGCACTGATTCCTCTTTCCCCCCCGTGTGCAGGGCTCGGAGGAGGCAGGAGAGGAGCAGAGGGGCCGTCTTGCAGCAGGAGCAGCCCGCGAGCAGACCCCACCACGGCCCAGGACAGTGCTGCAGGTCCGACGGGTTCCCAGCAGTGATGTCAGCCCGCAGCCTGCACAGCGGGGCCGTCAGACTGGCTCAGCTCTTGCTGAACCAAGCTAAAGCACCCGGGAGCAGGCAGCGGCGAGGCCCCGGCACATGTCCACCCACTTGGGTGCAAGCAGAGGCCCGTCCTCGCGCGGTGACGAAACCCAAATCCTGCGAGGCTGGGAGGGAGAGCCCGGCCCAAGCTGTGTGCGCATCCCGCATCCTGCCTGTATCCAGGGTCAGTCATCCAACTGCTGAGCCCAGCCCCATGCTGCACGGGGAGCAGTGGTGTGCGGGGATGGGGAGGGGGCTGCTGCACCCCCCATGGCTGGACCCCATGCCCAGAGCAGGGATGGGGCAAACCCCGGGCTGTGGACCCAGCCAGGGGCACCCAGCCCCACTCTGAAGCAGGAGCGGCAGCCCCCCCAGCAGCACCCTGCATCCTCCTGGAGTGCAAACAGCCCCAGTGGAGGCATCAGGTTCCCCCTTCCCCTTCCAGACCCACAGCAGGGCCCAGTCCGAGCCCTGGGGTCCACCCAGAGGGACGTGGGTGGGTCGGGGCCGGCCCCCGAGGGACGCAGAGCGATGGGAAAGCAGAGAGCAGGGAAACCTAGGGAGCGGAGCTGCACGGGGCCGGGGCCATCACGCCATTCACCCCGCAGGGAACGGGCATAGGGCGAGAATGAGGGCGGCCGGTGCCCGGGACCCCTCCCAGACCTCCCGGGGCCCCGCGGGCAGAGTCAGAGCGCACCACGACCGGAGAGCGGCCCCGGCACCTCCCGCACCCCGGGACCCGGCTCCGCATCCTCCCGACGGCACCGGGACTCTCGGAACACCCCCGGGACTTCTCTGCTCGCCACACCCCGCAGACCCCCGCCCAGCCCCCCCCCTCGCTCCCGGCGCGACTCACCCGGTTCTTGACCTCCGCAGAGAGGCCGTAAGAGGGGCCCTTGTTGAACTGGGAGCTGCTCATGGCGCGGCGGCGGCGGAGCGGCGGAGCAGGGATCGGCGGCGGGACCGGGCGGGACCCGGCGGGGCGGGGGGGTAGGGCCCGGCCCCCCCGCCCTGATTGGACGCGGCCAAAATGCCAAATAAGGCAGGAGCGGCCGGACTCGCGCACCCCACACCGGCACCCGAGGGGTTCCAGGAGCCCGCGGGGCGGGGGTTGGGGCCGGAGCCGCCCCGGACACGGATGGGCACGGCCCGGCACCGGGACACTCCCACGGGCAGCGCGCGGCACTACGGACACGTACACGCGTGTGCACCCCCGTACACGTGCGCGCAGCGATGCGCACAGCCGGGACACGCACCCCGCGCGCACACCCACCCGCACGTCCCCGCCCCGCCCCCGCCGCCCGACCTCCGATCACCGCCCGGTCCCGTCCCCGATCCGTCCGGGTCCCCGCATCCCCTTCCCGCATCCCCCTGCCCCGCACCGACCCCTCTGTTCGCTCCGCGGAAGGTGACCGAGGGCTGCGCGGCGGAGTTGCGCCGTGGGTGGGGGCGTCGCGGGTGGGGTCCCGGGGGGTGCACAGGTGTGGGCGGGGACCTGGGGCGGGGACCCCGGGTGCGACCGGAGCCGGGCTGGGCTGAGCCGAGGGCTGGAGCCTCGCAACCCCGCGCTGCGCATCCATCAGTTAACAGCGGGACCTGACGGCCCCAAGGCTCTGACCCCCGCGGGGCGCCCCTCAGCCCCGCTCCCTGGGACTCCGTCCTCCTTGGGCCGCAAAACTCCACGGGGTGGGCCCGGCACCCACACGCTGAGCCCCACGCGGCACCGGGGGGGGCGGCCGCGGACCCCTTCCTCCCGGCCTCGTGCCCTCGCTGCGCATTTGGCTTTTCCTGTTTCAGCTTTGCCTGCGAACCCAATGAGGAAATAAGGCGGTGTCACATGCGCTGTGCTGACAGTTGGCCCCAGCGAATGCTGCCGGAGGGGTAGCGGAGCGGTGCTGGCAGCGCGGGGCCCCCCCAGGGCAGCCCTATAGCCATGTTCTCCCGGAAGAAGCGTGAGCTGATGAAGACCCCCTCCATCTCCAAGAAGAGCCGCGCAGGGAGCCCCATCCCGCAGACCTTGCCGGTAAGTGCCTCGGGGGCGGGAGGGATGGGATGGCGGGAGGGATGCGAGGAGGAAGGAAATGAGGAGGGACTCTGCTCACGGGGCCGGGGGGGACTTTGCCCGAGGTGAAGGGGATGCAGCAACAGCCGAAGGGCCCGGCTGGGAGGAGAGCGGGCAGCGCTGGGGCCGCAGCAGAACGTGGGGAGCGTGGTGAGGGGCCGAGAGACCCCAGCTGCTGAGGGGCAGGAGGAGAGGAAGCGAGCCTTGGCCAGCCCCACACCAGGGCTCTGCCGTGGGTTTATTTACTCATCGGTGACCCGGCGGCGCTGGGAGTGCAAGAGGAAGCGCCTCTCCTTTGCGGGGCAGACAGCGGACGGGGTTCCTCGGCCCGCCCCGCGCCTGCGCTGCGCCCCAACCCGTGGGACGGGGCCACCGGCCTCAGCCCACCCGCAGCTCCTCGCGGGGTCACCGCTCCCCGTCCCCATCCCCATCCCCATCCCCATGGCGCTCCCTGGCTGAGGGGTCTATGGGTGGGCGCAGCCTGCGGGCGCTGGGGCTGGCGGGATGCTGGGCCGGGCGGCGGGGAGGAACAGCTACAGCCCCTACGCGGCCGGGCGCCGCAGGACGGGGAAGGCCAGCTCACCCAAGCGCTCCCTGGACTCGCTGCCCCGCTCGCCCTCCGTGCGGCTGACGGTACGGGGATGCTACGGGGATGGCGGGAGGGAGCAGCCCGCGGGGTCTGCAGTGCCCACGTCAGCTCTGCTCCGGGTGCTGCCATCTGCGTGGCCTCGTGCTCCGGAACGGGATTTCAGGAAGGTGCCGAAGCGTCTGCCCCGTTGGTGCCAAATCTGCTTCTGGCCCCAACACGCTCCTGTCACAGCCGAGGCTGTGTGGGGCTGGAAGGACTCGTCCCCATCGGTGATGGCCCTGGGGCATGGGGGTCCCGGGAGGTGCTGGTACCAGCCTATCCTTTAAGGCAATTTTACCCCCAAAAATCAGGCCCTGTGTGTCTGTAACAATTCTGCAGTGTCTGCAATTGGTGGCCCATGAGGTGTCCCCATGCCCGTCCCCGCAGTGCTAAGGACGCGCTGGGCTTGGGGACAGGACAAGCAGAAAAAGAGGAAGGGATGTGCGGGGCCGGATCCTGCTGTCGATGGAGCCCACCATCCCCAGGCAATACCATCCCTAGGGCGGTGCTCACACCGTGCCACGTTCCCACAGGACCTGTCCCGCAAGGACTGCCTGGAAGCACCCAGCCCTGGGGAGCTGCCCCCCCCCAGCGCCAAGCTCAGCAGCAGTCCCAGCGCCGTGGGCACCCTGAAGCGTCCCACCAGCCTCAGCCGCCATGCCAGCGCCGCCGGCTTCCCTCTCACCTCTGCCGCCCCCCGGGCCGTCCCCAAGGGCCACAAGACCCCCACGTCCTACAGCCCCATGGAGGGCGGGGAGGGCCCCTTCATCGACGTGGAGGACATCTCCCAGCTGCTGGCCGACGTGGCGCGGTTCGCGGATGCCCTGGAGAACCTGCGGGACGTGGTGCTGCGCGATGGTGAGCGCCGGGGGCGTGCCCCCCCGGGTGACCTGGGTGGGGGAGTGGGATTGGGGACCACAGAACCCCCATAGCATTGCCTGCTGCTCTCAGGCACCCACGGCGCAGGGCTGTGGGGCTCCAGGGACAAAGGCTCCAGCAGGTGTAGAAGAACCCCATGCCCTGCCCCGTGGGAGGGGGTCCCTGCCCTGGGGGCCGTGCTGAGCTGGGGGCCCAGGGGCAGAGGGCGGTGGGTGGCTGCCTGGAGCTCGGAGCCAGGATAACTCTGCTTCCTGCCCGCGAGCTATTTTCATCTGCCTGCTTTCCTGTTTACAGCGTAGCAGTGCCAGCTGCCTGGCAGCAGCCCTGGACCCCATGGGGCACCAGCACAGCCCCAGCCCCTGTCCCCTGGTCCTCGCTCCGGGATGGGGACGATGCCCATAGTGGGAGCAGGGCTGTGGGGCTGCGGGGCTGTGGGGCCAGGGGGCTGCAGGGCTGTGGGGCTGTGGCCCCCGGGGGTGCAGGAAGCAGCCACTCTCGGTGTTCCCCGCGGTGAGGTGGGGCTGCTGGGATCACATGGTGCCCTGTTTTCGGCAAACATGTTGACGCATCCTCACTCACCGTGGAAAACAGCCGTGCCCAGCCACGGGGAACAACCACGTGTGGGAATACCGTGGGATGTGGCCATGATTTTGGGGATTCACTCTGTTCCACAGCCCCCACCCCTTTTGGCCATTGCCTCCAGCTCTGCTCCCAGCCCCTCTGCTCTCCCCACATCCCACTCCAGAAGGGGAAATGAGAGAGGGAGCAGAGGAAACCCCTTCCCCACCTGGAGCTGGGGGCCAGGCTGCCGTCCTCAATGCATCCCTATGAGATGCTCAGCACTGCCCGAAGGGGCCGTCTGCACCCTGCCCCGAGCCCACACGCTGCTTCCCCTGGCCCTGGGCACTGGCTGGAGGGTGTGACATGGTGCCAGACCCCACGGGACACAGCCAAGCCATCAGATGGGGCACTGCTGCCGGGAGCGCGTGGCCGGCGGGGAGGAGGGGAGGAAATGGGGAGGAAATTCCCAAACCTCTTTCAAAGGAAAAAATGCCTGCAAGGTGTGCCTGCACCATGGCAGGGGTGGGCGTTGTGCCAGGGATGGGGTGCACACAGGGCAGCGCTTCACCCCCCCCCACCCCCCCCATCTCCCGCAGACCCCAAGGAGTCCCAGCGGCCACAGGCCCACGAGTGTCTGGGTGAAACGCTGCGGGTGCTGCGCCAGGTGATCAACAAGTACCCGCTGCTCAACACGCTGGAGACGCTGACGGCGGCGGGGACCCTCATCTCCAAAGTGAAGGGTGAGCCCAGGGAGGGGAGCTCCATCCCACTCCCACCCCGTACTGGGCTGTGCAAGGCCCGGGGAGCCCGTTTTGGGGCCGGCTGCCCGCAGATGGGGCGCAGAATGAAGGCACTGACAGCCAAGCCCCAGCCCTATGCCACCCCCTGGCTCCAGTCCCACACCCCCGTGTTTGTGAGTGGGGTCTGGGGGCCCCGGTCTCACCCGGGGCAGAGCAGTTACAGCCGCAGTGGGGAGGGTGGAGGGGGGGGCTGTGCTAACCGCAGGCACAGCACAACACTGCGTCACCGCTTCCTGGACACCGAGCGGTAACCACGCGGGGACAGGAAGCCTCAGGGCTGGCAGTGCTCTGCCATGGGGCCAGCCCCACGCGGGGCCCTGGGATGGAGGCAGCTGAGTACTGATGGCTGCAGGGCCGGGACCCGGCTCCTCACCCAGCAGCGGTGCCAGCACGGCAGAACCGTGTTCCTCTGCTGTCCTGGTGAAGGGAACCCCTCGTGCCAACAACCCCGTGGGCAGGAGGTGCCCGGGATGTGCGTGAGCGCAGCCGTGCTGTGGGGCAGAGGGTCTGCAGTGGTGATGGGGCTGCTGCTTCTCCCCCACCTGCAGGCTTCCATTACGAATCCAACAATGAGACGGACAAGCGGGAGTTCGAGAAGGCGGTGGAGACCATCGCGGTGTCCTTCAGCAGCACGTAAGGGCTTTGCATGGCTGTCCCACAGCCCTTGCCCATCCCTGGATGCAGATGGGGTGCTGGGAGGTGGCTGACTGCCGTGTCCCTCTGGTCACAGTGTCTCTGAGTTCCTCATGGGGGAGGTGGACAGCAGCACCATCCTCTCCATCCCACCCAGCGACCAGAACCAGGTGTGCGCCGCCCGCTGGGGGTGTGCTGGGATGTCAGCCCCGACCCCAAGCACAGGGGTCCCCTCCGACCACTCCCTTTTGTCTGACACATTCCTTCTTTACCCAATTTCCCAAAGTATATGGAGAGCCTCTACGGGGGGATCCCTGGGCCTGGAGGGGACGGCATGCCCTCGGGCATGGAGAGCTACAACACAGGTGAGCGAGCAGCCATCGGAGCAGGACTTGGGGTGACAGGACAACGGGAATGGACTCTGCCATCACCACCGCAGTCCTCAGCCGTGCACAGCTCCTGGGTTGAGCTGCCCCTGGGGGCACAGCTGAGAGATGGCAGAGCTGCTGCTGCGGGCACCGGGATCCTCCCGGTTGCTCTGGGGGTCCTGGGGTTGACCTGACCAGCCACAGCAGCACGGGTTGGGATCGCTCCCTTTCCCCTCTGTCCCCACGTCATAGTCCGCCCGACGGCTGAGGAGGTGGACGTGATGCTGCAGCGCTGCGAGGGAGGTGTGGACGCTGCCCTGCAGTACGCCAAGAACATCTCCAAGTACATGAAGGACCTCATCGGGTACCTGGAGAAAAGGACCGCACTGGGTGAGACATGGAGGGGGAGGGGTCCCGTGTACTGCAGGGAGAGCAGCTTGGGGCGGCCCTGGGAAGAGGGAATGGTCCCCAAGAGCACTGCATGGGGCTGAGGGAGTCAGAGCTGTTGGATCTGGAAGTGGGGGGTTCCTGAAGTTCTGGGCTGATGTTTAAGAAGGAACCCAACAAGCACAGAAACCCTTCTGTTCCGCCTCTCTTCACTTCCAACCTTTCTTTTCCAGAAATGGAGTTTGCCAAAGGGCTCCAGAAGATGGCAAACAGCTGCAAGCAAACCATCACACAGGAGGTACGGCCATGCCAGAGCTCCCCAGCTCCAAGCTGTCCAGGAGCAGGCAGCATCAGCCTTGTGATGCTCTTTTGCTAGCATGGCAGTGCTGAGGCTCAGAGCAGTGCTTTTCTTGTTCCGCAGACCAGCATGCCCTTCCTGTCCATCTACCTGCTGGCACTGGAGCAGGACATGGAGTATGGCACGTCGGTCCTGCAGACTGTCACCACGCTGCAGCACCAGACCTTCCTGCAGGTGAGCGGGTGCAGCGTGGTGCAGCTCCTGCCAGGACTCTGTGCGGGGCTGAGCTCTTCCAGCCACGCTGTTTGCTCCTGCAGCCGCTGACCGTGAGGCGCCTGGAGCACGAGAAGAGGAGGAAGGAGATCAAGGAGCAGTGGCACCGCGCACAGCGGAAGCTGGTGAGGCATGAAGGCATCCACCCATCCATCCATCCGCCCATCCATCCGCCCATCCATCCGCCCATCCATCCATCTGTCCACCCACCCATCCACCCATCCATCCGTCCATCTATCCATCTGTCCACCCACCCATCCGTCCATCCACCCATCCACCCATCCATCCATCCATCCACCCATCCATCCACCCGTCCATCCATCCGCCCATCCATCCGTCCATCCACCCA
>NC_034435.1:2903763-2910982 GCF_002078875.1 Numida meleagris
CCATGGTGACCACATGTCCATGTGTCCCCATGTCCCATGTGTCCGTGTGTCCCATGTGTCCACATGTGCCACGTGCCACGTGCCAGGGCTCCATGTGGCAGTGACCCCTCTGCTCAAGCCTCGCTCCGCCCGGCCCCTAAGGACACAGAACGCGACGTGTCCCTTTGTGCTCTGCCTGTAGGCATCAATGGGATCACCCCGGAGATGGCAGCTCCCACGGGGCCCTTCAGGAACGTGGGCCTGTCCAGGGCGGCCCAGACCCACCGGCTGAGGAAGCTCCGGGCCCCCTCCAAGTGCCGGGAGTGCAACAGCTACGTGTACTTCCAGGGGGCGGAATGCGAGGAGGTAACGCTGGGGAGGTGGGAGGAGACGGGGAGGGTGGGGAGGGGACTGCCCCGTGCCCATGGTTCCGCAGCAGCGGTGCCACGTGTGCCCCCCCCAGCCCCGCTGCCTCCCACCTCCGAGCCCTTCCTGTCTCCCAGTGCTACCTGGCGTGCCACAAGAAGTGCCTGGAGACCTTGGCCATCCAGTGCGGGCACAAGAAGCTCCAGGGGAAGCTGCAGCTCTTCGGGCAGGACTTCCTGAAGGCGTCTCAGGGCAGCGCAGACGGCATCCCCTTCATCGTCAAGAAGTGCATCTCTGAGATTGAGAAGCGGGCGCTGAAAACCAAGGTGACCCCTCTCCCCTCTCCTCCAGCTCCTGCTGCTTTCCCTCCAAATGGGCTCTGCCCTGCTACGAGAACCAACACAGCTCTCAGGTTCTGAGACGAGAGGCCCCAGAATGAACAAACTGACACAGGCACGTCCTGCACGCCCTCTCTTCCTTACGAAAGGGGAACAGCGGCGATGTCTGAGCTGGATCTGCTCTCCCAAACCTCCCGAGAGGGATTTCCAGCCCCAAAGGAGCGGGTGGGAGCCGGGAGCTCGTGCAAACTCAAAGAGAAACGTTCAGCTTGGGTTTGCTCTCCTTGACAGGGCATCTACCGAGTGAACGGCGTGAAGACCCGCGTGGAGAAGCTGTGCCAGGCCTTTGAGAACGGGAAGGAGCTGGTGGAGCTGTCCCAGGCGTCCCCGCACGACATCAGCAACGTGCTGAAGCTCTACCTGAGACAGGTGGGCTGGGGGGGGGGGTGTTAGGGCAGAAGTGATTCCAGAGCCGGGCCCGGTGCCAGCGAGCTGTGTCTGGTGGGGGCAATCCTGCAGCAAACAGCTGCCTGCTGGTGACGGTGTGGGTCAGGGCTCCTCCTGTCCAGGCTGGGCCGGGTGGAGGTGTGTGCAGGGAGGGCTCTCCCTGAGCAGTGCTCCCTGCTGCACATCCCGGGGCAGCTCCAGGCGCCGGCCCCCGGTGAGCCCTCACACGCCACCCGCTGCAGCAGCGAGGTCCCTGCCCCCCAGCGAGACAATGCAAATCCTCCCTCCCTTTTGCAGCTGGGGAAGCAGCAGGAGAAAGGGAAGTGGCCGTAAAGGTCACCCCGCAGCGGGGCCGGGCTCAGCTCGCTTCTCCCTGCCCTCTGCCTGCAGCAACCGTATCTCCGCCATCAGCTCCCACACCGAAACTCAAACCCCGACCCACATCCTCAAACGGGGCAGGAGGAGAGGAAGCAGCTTCTCTCTGCAGCCTCCCCGCTTAACCCTTTGTGCTCATCTCCTGGAGGCAGAGAGAGGCTTCTCCCCAGGTCCCCCCCACAGCAAAGGGAGAGGGGCTCTGAGCTCCGGGGGGAGGGAGAGCAGAGCGCAAAGAGAGGAAGGTCCGGGCTCTCCGTGCGCTGCGGAGAAATCGGTTTGCAGCCCCTCTGTGCAGGAGTGCTGCCCTGCTGCAAAGCAATCCATCCCCAGCAGACGTCTGGTGCAGGCACCCTGCAAACACCGGCAGCGCTGCAGAACCTCCAGGCGGTGGAGGCAGCGCCCCGGGTGCTCTGTGCAAACTTCAAAGCATCCTGACAGCCCCAGCGCTGCGGGCTGCACTGATTGCGTCCCACCTCCTCCTCCCAGGGAGCAATTAGCACCGTCCTATTGAACAACCTCTTATCTATCGGGGAAACCGCACGCCCACCCCGGGACAGGGTTTATTTCTAGAGGGGAAAAAAAGAGCGTTCCCCATCCGGAGGCCCCCCCAGGGCTCATCTCCTGCCGTTCTCCTTGCAGCTGCCGGAGCCCATCGTGCCGTTCCGCATGTACAACGCGCTGATGGGAGCGGCCAAGGAAAGCCTGCAGGGCGGCAGCGAGGCCAAGGGGAGGAGTGGGAAAGGGGGTCCGGAGCTGGTGGACAGAGGGGCCGACACCGACCGCGTGGTGGTGAACCTGGTGCTGAAGCTGAAGGAGCTGCTGAAGGAGCTGCCCTGGGAGAACATGGCCACGCTGCAATACCTCCTGCAGCACCTGAGGAAGTGAGGAGGGGGATCCGGGACGGAGGATCGTCCCTTTTGTCCCCGTGGTGGGAAGGGGATGGGGAAGGGGCGCAGCCCCGTTGCGCCAATGTCACGGACCCTCTCCTCCTCCAGGATCGTGGAGGTGGAGCAGGACAACAAGATGACCTCCAGCAACCTGGGCATCGTCTTCGGGCCGACGCTGCTGCGGCCGCGGCCCACGGATGCCACCATCTCTCTGTCCTCGCTGGTGGACTACCCCCACCAGGCGCGCGTCATCGAGGCGCTCATCATCTTCTACCCCACCATCTTCGAGGACAAGGACCCCGCGCTGATGGCTGGCGGCAGCGAATTCACTGCACATCAGGAGGAGGAGGCCCCGGTACGGGTCCTGGGGAGGGAGCAGTAGGGGGGAGAATGGGGTGGCCCTGTGTGCTCCCCCCTCACACGGAGCCCTCCCCGCAGGATGAGCCCACGGCAGCTTCGTCCCCACAGTCTCCAGTGAAGGGCGACTTGGGGTACAGCGAGGGAGCATTCGGGGGTAAGTGATGGGCTCCGGGGGCTGTGCCATGGGGATGTGGGTCCGGGGCGGTCTGAAGGGCTCCGGGCTGCCAGCACAGCGGGGCGCACGCAGCGGGTTCTCACCGCTGCCCCGGCCCTCGGGGACACCCATCCCCACACCTCCAGCGCTGCTCACCGCAGCGAGGGGCTCGGGGACGAGGAGGGGCAGCGCGGTGACCGCGTGGTGCCCTCCTGTGGATCCCCAGAGCCCGGCGAGAGATCGGTGGACTCCGACTCGGAGCTGGAGGACGGCGGGGAGCCGGGGGGCGGCGGGCGGCTGCAGAAGCAGGAGAGCGAGACGAGCACGGACGAAGCGCTGTTCTGCGAGGAGGGGAGCGAGGGGCAACGCAGCCGCACCTGCAGCACGGGGCAGTCGGACACAGAGGGCTCTGCCCCACGTTGCCCCACTGGGGGAGAGCGCAGCGACCCCGAGGAGGACCCCGAGAGCGGTGCCACGGCCACAGCCCGGCAGTGAGCGCGGCCCCGGCAGCGATGGGGCGCGGGGTTCCTTGTGCCAGCTGCAGGCACGGCCCCGCTGCTTCAGCTCTGGAGCTCACGCATAAAAACCGCTGGGCCGAGCTGCAGGGAAACCCCGGCTGGTTTGCTTTGATGGCTGGGAGCAACCCGTCCGTCACACGCGTTTCTTTGGACGAGCAGCCGCCGCTTCTTCGACGCCAGGAGGAGCTCAGCCCTCCACCGCTCCGGGCCGCAGGAGCCGTTTTTGCTGCGCTCCTGAGTGCTCCGCTCCTTCTGCAGAAAGAGCCACGAGGCGCCGAGCATCCCACCCCGCTGCTCCCCAGGGCTGCAGCACCGCGCCGTGCAGAGCGGGGCCGGGCTGCGCTGCTCACCGAGGAGCACCCCCATTGCCCCCCCATTACACCCCCCTTACATCCCCATTGCAATCCCGCTAGGAATTCACCACCTCAGAACTTCGAATGCTGCAGGAACCCCCCCCCCCCCGAGCTGCGCCTCTCCTGGCTCGGCTGAGCGGGCTCACGTTGCTGCTTGTCTATAATCATGGGCATTTTCCTACCTGCTCCCCCCCCCGCTGCAGCATCCTGTGGTCTCAGGGCTTTGGGGATGGATGTTTGATCTCCGAAATCAACAGTGATGGCAGCAGGGCTCCAGGGGGAGACGCAGGATGCCTGAACCAAGCTACAGCCCCCGCCAGTTCGAGGCTTTTTGTCTTTTATTTTTTTGTATACGATAACCCTTCGCCGCGACCCCCACTACCTCTGCTTGGCAACGGGACTCGAAGGGTTAAAGAGGACCAAAAGCATTTTTTAAAGCGACGAAACTTTTCTGCACTGAAGCGTAGAGAAAGGACGAGCCGTGTTTTAAACTTGGAAAGAGCTGAAAGCTGCTTCCTTCCACCACCCTGCTCCTGCCCGGACCGCGTCCCCGCTGCCACCAGGGCCACCACGAGCTGAGCGGGCCAGGAGCCCGGCTGGGGGCAGCCCACGGTTCCAAAGAAGTTGCACGTATCCAAAGTTGTTCTCTCGTGCTCAGCCAGAGCATTCCTCGGTGAAACGCTGGGTACCAGCTCCTCTCCTGGGCCTCCTCCTCCGGCCTCAGCCTTCTGCTGCAAACCAGGCAGCGAGGGGAGAGCTGAGATCGCTTCCCAGCCGAGGGAGCCGGGCAGAGCGGGGTCCCAGCTGGGATGCACTGAACGGGTGGGGCTGGAAGGGTGAACAGACCTCATTGCTGGAGGACTAAGGATGGACCGGAGGTGGGATCCCTCGGAGGAGCGATCCCCACCAGGGAGAGCGGGCTGAGCAACGGCCGCGGCTCTCGGAGACGGATCGGAAAAGCATCTCGTGAAAGGTACACGAAAGCCAAGTTCCATTTTACAGCCACCTGGTTTGTCACTGAGCCAAAGGAGAGCGAGGGGCACCCGCCAGCGCATTGGCTCCAGGGCTCTCCGCCACGGTGCTGGAGTTTTCCAGCACTTCCTTCTCATGGGAGCAGGACAAGGAGGCCGAGCGCCGTCCCTCGCTCCCAGAACTGCTACCACAGCGGTACCACGAGTGTGTGCGAGGATGGGTGATGGGTGATGGGTGAATGCGAGTGAAGGAGGGGACGAAAGCTAAGCCTGAGCTTCACATGGTACCGAGTGCCCTTCTGTTTGTAGATAGACTCAGCGTGGAGAAAGGAAAATGTTCTTTTGTGACGTGCCCGTGCTGCTGTACGAAGCCGCGTTCCGTGTTTTGCTGTGTTCAGGTGGACATGCTTCCAGAATGAATAAAATCCGCGTGTTCCCATCCGTGTCTGGCCTGGAGATCAATGCCCTCCAGTCCCATGGGCCCGTGGCTGTGGGTTCTAAGTAAACTGAAATTCAAAGCCCTGTGCAGCACCTGAAAACCACAGTCTCAAAAGCGAGGGTCAGAGATAGAGCAGATCACAGCAGCGAGGTCGGGCTGAACCACGGGGCCACAACCACACGCGACAGCGAATCAGAGCTCTGTGATGTGAGCTGCCCGCCACAGCTCCAGCAGCAACAGAGAATGGCACAGACAGGAAACCCCCCCTCCCCCCCACATTTGTACAGCTCTGACACAGGGAAGGGCTGAGAAACGCAGTGATGAACAGCAGGAGTACAAACCTTTATTAAAAGTAAGATCTTATAAAACAAAACAGGGCAGCAAAAGCCTCTTTCCACTCATCTCCTCCCTGGGTAATTCAGTTGCTTCGAGGTGCTTGCATGGCGTCCCTTAACGAAGCAGAAGGACTTGCAGCAAAATCCGTGCTGGAAAATGAGGAGCTGGGCCAAGGCAAACAACTGCAGGCAGCAGGGACAGAGAAGATCCTCGGCCATCTGTGAAAACGCAGACGCCTCAGGGCGCTGGGCATTGTCGGTGGATGGGAAGATCAGATGTCACAGAACTCTTCCACATCTGGAAGAAAGAACTCAGGACTCAGTGAAGGAGCTCGTGTCTCCCTCAGCAGACTGCTCTCGAGGTGAAGCCCCACTGCATGCCCTGAACACTGAGAGATGTGCCTGGAGCAGCGGCACTGAGGCACGAGACCAGTTCAGCCTTGCCCTGGTCTGGCCCACACAGTTCCCTACACAAATCCTTTAAATCACTTCGAGGGAATCCTTTCCTAGAGGCAGCTCACTTCAAATCAGCTGTGGAAAGCCACAGCGTAAGTTTAAGGCACTGCCTGAAGTTGAAGATTTCACACCCCACGTTACCTGAGAGCTCTGATCACTGCACCAGCCTGTAGGTGATGTAGCGGCCCGCGGTCTCACTCGGTCTGATGATCTTCACCACCTGGAAGGCCAGCAGAAGGAACACTGGGGGGGAGGCTGGTGTTACAGCAGCTAGCTGTTGCCAGCTGGCTCAGCAGGCAGCTAAGCCTGGCCCCAGAGCTGTGTGCTGGCTTGCACACGTCTCTACCTAACCCATAACATCTTTTGTGTTTGGAAAAAAAAAAATAAAATTAAAAAAGAGGAAACCTTTCCCCATCGCTGAGCTCTGAAATACTGTGCTGCTACAGCTCCTCACCCTGCCTGCAGGGCCCCACTGCCTGTGATCAGGCTATTTTCTCTTACCTGGCCTCGCTTTATCCCGAAGTATCGGGCCACGGGATCCCCAGCCTGGATCCTGGGGAGCTGGTTCTCCCTCAGCTTACTGCGTGGAGTCAAGGAGAAGCTCTGCCAGCAGAACACCCACAAGGCCCAGGCACCTGTTTGTTCTAAGGCAGGGCACAGCTACCAGAACAATGTCACACACTCCCACAGTCAGAGGCATTCATTTTCAGCCCAAGGCGAGCACACATCACGCCCTGAGAGGAAGGGAAGGACCGAACAAAGGATACTATCTAGCCAGCAGCTCGGTTACTTCTTCTTTTGTCATGACAACGTGCTCCGGGACCAACTGTAAACAGCAGGAGAGAGAGAGAGAAAGAGAGATCACAAGATTAGAAAAACTGAGAAAGCAACCGCCTCTCCACAGCTGCAAGACTTGTGGTAAGGAACAAAGCTCCGGCGGTGCCACCCAGCGCAGCGCTCCAGCCTAGGGCAGGGCTGGGAGCAGCCCCTCACCCTGCACCACTCACCTCGTGTTCTGTGATGTTGATCAGGAGCTCCTGCTGCAGAAACTGCTCCAGGATGTATTTGGGAGCCATATCGACCAGGGACTGGGAGGGAAGAAGCACATTACAATGCGGCACTGCTCCAGGACACCGTGACTGTGCTCAGAACCGCCCCACAGTGAACGGCAGCACCACGAGCAGGGCAGCACCACGAGCAGGGCAGCACCACGAGCAGGGCAGCACCACGAGCAGGGCAGC
>NC_034435.1:2911280-2912887 GCF_002078875.1 Numida meleagris
TGACTGCTCAGTCCCTTCCAGCACCGGAACACGTTGCTCAACACAATGAGTACCGAGTGAAAGCCAGCATGAAGGCACAGAACCTTCAGTGAGAGGTTTTCTCTGGTCCAAAATTTTGGGCTTATTGGCCCTGTCCAGCACTGAAGCTGAAGGGAGGCCACAAAGATGAGCAGAGGGCTGGAGCACTTTCCCTACAAAGACAGGCTGAGGGAGCTGGGCTTGTTCAGCCTGGGGAAGAGAAGGCTGCGGGGTGACCTCATTGCAGCCTTCCAGTATCTAAAGGGAGCCTACAAACAGGAGGGGAGCCAGCTCTTTACAAGGGTAAATAACGGCAGGACGAAGGGAAACGGTTTTAAGTTGAAGGAGGGAAGATTTAGGTTGGATATCAGGGGGAAGTTCTTTACCAAGAGAGCGGTGAGGTGCTGGCACAGGCTGCCCAGAGAGGCTGTGGATGCCCCATCCCTTAAGGTGTACACGGCCAGGTTGGATGGGGCCCTGTGCAGCCTGGTCTGGTGTTAGATGTGGAAGCTGGCAGCCCTGCTTACGGCGGGGGGTTGGAGCTTGATGATCCTTGAGGTCCCTTCCAACCCAAGCCGTTCTAGGACTCCACGAAGCACAGAGGAGCAGAGCACCCGCAGTTCACGCACCCCGGGGCCGCACTGCACCGCACCTGCTTGGCCGAGGGGGTCATTCCCTGCTGCACCACGATCAGCGCACGCGTGATGTTCTCCTCCTGCATGCGCTGGCAGTACATCTTGATGGTCTTGATGCCGACCTTGGGCTCCTCTGAGGGGGAACAGCCCCGGGTGAGGGTGAGGCCGAGCCCCCAGCGCAACCCCGGCCCCGTTCCCGGCCCCGTCCCCGCCGCTCACCGGGGAAGAAGACGAACATCTGGTCGGTCGGGTCGTCGTTGTGCGCTACCAGCACGGTGAGGTCGGTGCGGCGCGGGCGGCCCTCGCTGGGTTTGTCCCCGAACTGCGCCTTGAACTCCTCCAGCGTCTGATCCAGCTCGTCCTGCGTCACCAGGTACCCGCGGTCGTGGCACAGCTGCGGGGAGAGGCACCACGTGAGGAGAGGGGAGGAGAGCGAGAGGAGACGGAGAGGAGAGGCCGCGCCGCCCCGCACCTGCATGATGGTTTTTCGGATCTTCCACAGCCGGTACGTCTCCTCCTCGTCGTCCATGTTGCCGCTAAGGACCCCGGGCTGCCCGCCGCAATGCCGGTCCCACGCCGCAGGCAGGGCTGCCCAGGGCGGGGTCCTCGGCCGCAGGGCATGCCGGGAGCTGTAGGCGGGGGGAGGAGGGGAAAAATGGCGCAAGGACACCGCCCCCCGCCCCCCGCCCCCCGGGGGACTCTCCCGCCTCAGCGGCCGTCCCGCCCATCTGATTGGTTATCTCTTCCGTCTGTCGGTCGAGGGATCCGCCCTCTCCGCTCGCTGACTGGCGACGCTGCGGCGGGGGGCGGTGCCTCTTCGCGTCCGAGCCGCCCATTGGCCGAGGGGCCGGGCGGTGGCGGGATGGGTTGGGGCTGCCGCTGGGGACGAGCGCTGCTGTGCGGTGCGGCGGCGGCGCGGGGCGCGGTGCGGAGCATGGTGAGCGCGGGGGAGGC
>NC_034435.1:2913467-2930294 GCF_002078875.1 Numida meleagris
GCAGGAGCCCGGGGACGACGCGCAGATCAAAGCCTTCGCGGAGGGCTACGGGGTGAAGTTCGACATGTTCAGCAAAATCGAGGTCAACGGGGACGGCGCCCACCCGCTGTGGAAGTGGATGAAGGAGCAGCCCAAGGGCCGGGGCACGCTGGGAAAGTGAGTGCTTTGGGGGGGGAGTAAGGGGGGGAGAGGGCAGTGCCGCAGCACAGAGCGTTCCTGCCCTTCTCACCCCTGTTTTTTCTCTCCCAGTGCCATCAAGTGGAACTTCACTAAGGTAGGGACTGCGCTGCTGGTTCCTGGACTGTGCGTGAGGCAGGGCCTCAGCTTTGGGGCGGTGGGGAGAACACCCCCCCCCCTCCACTGCACTGTGCTGGTACCGGGCTGTGGGATGGGAAGGGGCTGAGGGGCAGCAGCTCTGCAGGGCTACAGCTCCGCTCTGGGGCAGCGCCTGTCCCAGCCCCTGCCCTGCTCAGCCCTTCCCGGGCTGCAGCTGGACCCTCTCACTTGGCTGCTGCTTCACTCCCACAGTTTCTTATCAACCGCGAGGGCCAAGTGGTGAAGAGGTACAGCCCGATGGAGGATCCTTACGTAAGTGCTGCCCGCGTTCTGCCTGACCCCCAGCCCCAGCAGAGGGCTCCTGGCGGTGCTCAGGGCAGCGCTGCTCTCCAGGTGATGCTCCCCTTGGTCTCGCAGGTGATCGAGAAGGACCTGCCCTCCTACCTGTAGAGCTGCGCCCGAGCCGCTGCCCAGCACCGCTCCCCGCTCCCCCTGGGCCCCATCCTCCAGCCCCATGACGGTCTGCCTTGAAGCCAGCTTGCTGGTGAGGCAGACCTGAAGATTTAGCGTGCACCCGCTGGAGGAAGGCGTCACGGGGCCGGTGGCCTCTGCTGGGCAGCCCCTTCCTATAGACATAACGTAGTACCTACTGTTCTCTTGCAATAAACTCACTGGAAATGACTGGTAGCTGTCTGTGTGGAGGGGGAGGGAGCCGATGTGCTGCTCCGCTCTGCTTGCTGGGGGGGGACCAGGGCTCTGTGGGCAGCTGGGAGCTTTCACAATGTACCAGAGCCGGTAGGGATAATCCTCATTAGTGCTGACGGGGAAATGACACCAAATCCCAGGTCAGCTGCAGCCCCGAGGGGGGCATGCAGGAAAAGCTGAAGCAGAGGAGGACGTGTCTGCACGTCCCACTGGGGGAACTGACCCCGGGCGCTGCGCTGTGCAACAGCGGTGTCTGCCCATAGCAGGTTCCTTGCTGCTGGGGCCAGGAGCTGGGAAATGCAGCAGCAGCCATTGCCCCCAGCACCAGCACTCCCCGTTCAGTGCTGCAAGACGCAGCCACTGCGCAACAATCCCAGACGCTGCTGTGGCGAAACACGGCGTGGTGACGCAGCACGTGGAGCTGAGCTGTGGGGCAAGGGTGACGCTGGGAGCAGAGCGGGGCTGGGTGCCCCTCTCTGGGGTAAGGAGAGAGGCACGGGGCAGGGCCGTGCCCGCGCTGCAGCTCACAATCGAGTCATGAGCGCGAACAACAGCGCCTTTATCTGCGCTCGCTGCAGCAAAGCTGGGGAAGAAAACAAACGGACGTTGGCCTCTGACTTGGAGGCCACAGTCTGGGCAGGATCCTCCCCCAGCCCCGCTCCTGCCAGGGGGAGGGGGTGGCCCAGCGCCAGGCGGCGCGTGGGGAGCGCCAGCAGTCGGTGGGGTGCAGGACCCAGGCCTGGTGGGAGCCCGGGGGAGGCCGGACAGACAGAGCCGGGACTTACAGACATCTCGCACGTGGCTCCTTTCTCTTTTTACTGAGCAGATTGAAAAATGATCCTTCCGAGGCAAGTAGAAAATTCGGGAATTATTAGTCCAAGGCACATTGTTCTAAAAAAAAAAAAAATCTCTTTACATATATACATCTCCATCAATTATAAATACACATAGAAAAAAAAAAAAAACATAAGGCAAACGACAAGCAGATTAAAAAAGTGCTAACAAAAAGGTGTAAGGGAAGAAAAAAAGAGGGACTCATTTAAAAATACATACAATCAGTAGGACGACGGCGTAATAATTTAGTTAAAAGATATCGTTACATATTATTAACCCTGACGAAAACACAGGATCAGGGCGGGGAGGGGTTTCCTTGAAGGTGCTCTCTGTCTTTCAGAGATCGGGGAGGGATAATTGCATATATTTTATCATCGTATGTCAAAGCCACCACGTGGGACTCTGGAAATGCGGCGCAGTGGTGGGCAAAGGGCGCCCGGGTGGGAACACCTCGTCGTGATTCCTGAGTTTGAGTCTCTCCGAACTGGGTTTTCTTGGTTTCCTTTTCCCTCGTCGCCGAGAATTCAGCAAGTGCCGAGTGAGTGAACGTTTGAGTGTTGTGAGCCGGGAAATACTTTAAATTAGGAGGAGGGGAAGGGGGAGAGCCCTGCTCTGCTGGGATCTTGGGGGCAGCGGCGCGGCCCCGCTGCGCGCAGGGGCTCCCGTCTTTGGTGCAGGCTGTGAGGTAAGGAGGGTTTCTTGGACACGGTCAAACAGTGGGGCTGGGGGGGGGCGGGGGGGAGGAACCCCCAGCACGAAGGGCAGGGAGCCCACGGGCTGCCCCTGCTCTCAGCACATCAGGGCGGGCAGCTCCCATCTCTGTGGTTGCAGCGACCCATGGCGCTTCCCAAAGCTGGGGCTCTGTGCCTGGGGGGGGGCTCAGGGGCACGTGGAAAGCTGCAGCCCCTCAAGAGTGACCTGTCCGGGCAGGGGGATGCCAGTGGTGGCCCCTCCAGGTCCTCACCAAAAGCTGGGCCAGCCAGGGAGGGGCTCGCGTCCTTCCCCTGAAAGCATCCCAGTGCTGCTTCCAGGGAACACCTAGGTGACCGAAGGCAGAGAACAGATGTGGAAGGGAGGATGCAGGGCAGCTTCCCGGGGCACTGCTGCCAGCCTCCTGCCACACTCCTCAGGTTAAGCAGAGAAAACAAGACACGTCCCCGGGACCTGCCGAGGTGCAAGGTGCGGAGTGGGGCCGGTGGCAGTGCCCTCTGTGCTGGGGGGGGGGGGGGGGGGGCAGCTGCCCACGCTGCTGCTGGGGCAGGTGGGGATCTGGGGCAGTGCAGTGCAAAGCAGACGTTTGCTCTTTGGTATTGGAGGTTGGATTTGCAGCATGAGCAGCAATACTGCACGTCCCTGTGCTCGCCAGGGACCTCTCTGTGGGGCTGAGAGCAGCAGTGGGTGATGCAGCCAGGCCATCTCCGTCCCAGCCAAGAACAAGCCCTGCAGCACAGGGCTGGGGAGGAGGCCAGGACAAAAAGCACACGGCAGCAAAATTTGGGAAAAGCACGGCCAGCTGCAGCAGCCCTGCAGGCTCAGGAGAGGTCGAAGGGACTCATGGCCCCAATGCTCCGGGCAATCCCTGCGTGGTCCCGGCGTGGCGGAGCTGTGACAAACTCAGCAGTTTGTCCTGGCTAACCAGGAGCTGGTGCAGTCAGCTCCTGCCCTTGCTGCAAAGCTGAGGCAGCTCCAGGGGCTGCAGCTGCAGAGCTCTGGGCTGGGAGAGGCACGACCCGGCTTGGAAACTCAGTAGTCTGCAGGGAACGGGCGTCTCTCCTCGGTCCCACACAGCACTGACCCGTGAGCGGGACTCGAACACAGCAGAGACCATCAGTCCAGATCAGCTGAACTTGGCAGCACTCAACTACCCCCAAGCACGTTATATACAAATCTATACATGCCTGACTGTATATTATATATAAATAAACTTTGCTTTAAGGAACTATAGGTTGTTTTTTCTTTTTTTTTTTTTTTTCTTCCCTCAAAAAATGAAATGGATCAGTCCAAACCAGTAGAAAAGCCAGGGCTCCCCAGCCCTCATCTCTGCACCAAAGGATACGGATCCGCAGTGGCTGAGCATTGCCCGGTGCACCCAGAGGCTCTCAAGTTTGGGGAAAGCCCACTGAACTGGATCACGCTCTGGCGCTCCTGGGGGAATATGTTCTCTTGGGGGGCTTCATTGAACGTCCTCAGCATGTCCTCCAGGATCTCTCTGAAATTGATATTCCCATCCTGTTGGACAAAATCTTCCTGCTGCTGCTGCAGAGCCTGTGAGGGCTCGGGGTGAGGCAGGGGTTGATGTTCTTGCAGCGAAGAGCTCAGAGGCACGCTCCCCTCCAGGACGGGGTCCGGGTTCTTGAAGGCAGAAAGGTGGCTGAAGCCAAAGGGAGATCCGTGCTGCTGGTGCGGTGGGAGCACAGGCTCCAGGGGGAAGCACAGAGCGCTGGGCTCCAGGTTCATCATGTTGGGAATGCTGTCGCTGGGAGGGCTGTAGGTCAGGTCCAGGATCTCGTTGGGGCGCAGGGAGTGCTGGGGTAGGGGGAGCCTGGGTGCTGTCTGCGTGAGGTCCAGGGGCTGCTGCAGCACGTGCAGCGGGAGGGAGAACTGCAGGCTCTGCTCTTGCGCCTGGAGGAGTTGGTTGTGCTTCCGCTTCACGTCCTCATCCATCTGCTTCAGCACCTCCAGCACCTTACGGACACAGCTCTCGGGGATCTTTATCCCTAAGGGAGGAACGTGCCTCAGTCCCCAGAGCACTTTGGGAACGGACTGGGAGCTGTGGGGACAGAGGCAGGAGCACGGGCACCCATTTGACAAGAGCATTTGCCATCCACTCTGTGGATGCCAGGCTGTGGAGCAGGGAGATGGGGCTGTGACCAGAGCTCTCACCCTCTGCCCAAACACCCGTCAGGTGGCATTGGCTGTCCAGGTGCTGCCAGGCCAGGACACAGCCCAGTTTAGGAGGGAAATTGTGGCACTGGGTGGCTGGAACCCTTCCTCCTCCTTTCCTCCTCCTAGAACATCCTGGAATGCCCCCACTCCCTCCCCCACACTTCACCTACCAACTTGCTTCTTCTTCTCTTTGGTCTTGAGGCGGACGATCTGCAGGTAGCTGGTGTTAGTGATGTCTGCCATGATGCTGGCAATCCTGGTCCACACCCGCAGCAGGGCCCCGCACAGCATGTAGTAGTGACGCAGGCGCATGCCCTGGAAACACTCCTTCCCCTCCTGGATCAGCTTGCAGTTCCTGTTCCTTCAAACGGGAGAAAACAACCTGAATCAGTACAGCAGATTGCTCCACCCACTGCCTCTGTAGCATGCCCCCCACTCACTGCCACAGGCCGGACCCTGACCCCAGCAGCACTGCTGGGGAGCACAGGACAGGCCCCCCACCCTGAGCACTGGGCAGGTTTGGGCTGTGCCTCCCTTACCAGACAGCGTGGTTGCACTTCTTCAAGGAGAAGTGATAACAGCTCTCCCAGTGCTCCTTGGCTTCCTCAGGCGTCACCTGCAGAAGAAGCAGTTACAGGCAGAGGTCAGCGTTTTCCTCTGTCTGACATATAGCTGACATCTGAAATCCAGGACTGCGAGTCAGCACACCCAGGTGCTACCACCAGTTCTGCCTGATGCACAACAGGGACATGAGAAGGTGTAGAAGGGTTACATGAATGTCCTTGAGCCAGCCCTGCTCAGAGAAAGATGTTTGCCCCTCCCCCCACGCTGCAGGACTGCAGCTCCTGCCTACCTGCCGGTATTTCTTGTGCAGACTGTCCAAGCTCTCAGGCTGGCTCTGCTTCCCAATATTTGGCTTGTAGAGGATGAAGTTCTTGCCACGGCCCTGCTCTGCCAGCAGACAGGTGTATTTGCTGCCTCGTGTCTGTTGGGGCAGAGCTGATGGTTACAGTCGCATGGGCCTCTCCCCCCCCAGGGCCCATCCTTGTCTGAACCAAACCCTTTCCATGATGCAGATCTTGGAGGCATCTCCCAGCCCCCAGCACAAGGTCAGGCACAGCCCAAGGGCCGTGCAGACCTCCTCTGAGGAGCCATCCTCTCAGCTGAAGTGTCACCCTGGCAGAGCCCCAGAACCTACCTTGTAGGAGAGGTAGAACCCATCATAGGATCCTGTCAGTTTCAGTGACTTCTCATAAGCTTCCTCCCACTTCAGGCCTCTGTCAACGCTGATCTAAATGAGGACAAACAGGGATTTTGTAACTTCAGAGCAGAGGACTAATGTACCAATGCCTGTCTCACAAAACACGCCCTCAGCACACACTTGGTGCTGCTGCAGCCTGGAAACAAGGCTCTGCCAGGCTGCACTCCAGGGCATGATAGCCCTGAGCCCTTAAGGCACCAATCAGGGACCTGCTCACGACCACAGCAAACGTGACACAAGCATGACAAACAGGCATGGGGCAGGAGGAGGGGGGCATCCAGCAGTTAACAGCTCCAGCATGGGAAGCAACGGAGAAGACTGGACTGCAGAGATAGCTGTGCAGGCTGCCTACCTTATAAAACACAACCTGCCCATCCTGCGGGTGCCCAGGGGTCAGGAAGATCTCCTTGCTTTCCTCGTAGATCTCATCAATTCCTGGAGCTAAATCTGTAGCACAAAGAAAGACCAAAACACATGCTCAGGTGTAAGATCCATCTCCCTGTGCCAGCTCCTCTTCCTGCACAGGAGTCTCAGGATCTGTGCTATGTGGGGCTGGGACTCTCCAGCACCTGAGAAGGCGATGGGGACAGAGGAATAGCCAGTGGTCAGCACAGGGAGGTGCAGGGAACCCCAGGGGTGTGGTATGAAGAGGTCTGATCACCCCTCTTCCTCCTTACCTAGGATGCCCATGTCATATTTGCCCTCCTTCTTGTCCTTTTCAATCAGATAGTCAAAGGTATCAGAGAAATACTGGAACAACATGTTCTGCTTGTCCACCTCCAGGCCCAGGATCCGGTTGAGGAACTTGGTGATGGAGCAGTCTGCAAGAGTGCAGCAAAGAAGGGAAGATTGGGGAGCTGTCTGACCAGCACATTCCTGAAGACACTCAACAAGCGAATCCCCACCCTTCCTGACAGCAGCAACAAACAAGAGAGCAGCCCAAGGGCTGTTCCTCCGGGCTGTGAGCTGCCAGGCTGCTGCAGGGAAATGCTATCTGCAGCGTGGACTGATCCCTGCAGGACTCTGCCCTCACAGCAGCAGTGCCATGTTCTGCCCTGGCTGCACAGCAAGCTCTTTGAGGCTGTGATCTGGTGCAGGTGGGGTGGGAGGGCCACAACAATGCCATTTCTCTCTGACATTGGGCAGGAAAAATACGACACGTACCTTTCTCTACTGAGACAGTGCCATACTTCAAGTGATTACAGCAGATCCCCACAGAGATAAGACCTTGCTTCATTTCTGGAAAAAGAGAAAGCAGCTTGAGCTAAGGGCCAGCCCCACCCCTAACAGTAACACTTCCCCTTCATCAGTACCCATTGTTTCACAGCAAAGTCTGCCCCACACCCATTTTCCCCTTTGCTCGGCAGGGTGACATGCATCTGTGTGACCACTGAGTCATTAGGTCAGTGGTAGGGTTCCCTCTGAGCTTCTGCTCCCAGCTGCTGCTTGCTTTCTTCAGACATCCCAACCCTGAGATCAACCTGGCCAGAAAGATGCAGCAGGAACCCTGGAGCTGATGATGTTCTTACCCTGGAAAAATGCAGCCTCTCCTCTGTCGTAGCTCTTGGGCACAGGGACTCTGTTCTCCGTGTAGTTGAGGATAGTGGAGAGAACTCTGTCTAGTGCTTTAGCCCCATACTGTGAAAGCAGACAAGAGTAATGCATGGGTGGAAATGACTTGCAGAGAAACCTCACTGAGAGAGGGCTGTACTGAGGGATGCTGTGGGTCAGGGGCATGCCCTGTCCGCAGGGACCAGAGTGGAGGACCCTGCACACCCTCATCCAGCAATGACACTAGCTTCCCCGGGGACAGGGGCTGCTCCCTGGCGGAGCAACTCAGTTCTGGATGTCACACTTGGGATGCTGGGTGCTGATGCTGCAAAGCCAGATCCTGCCTGTAGATGCCAGCAATGATCTGCCTGTCCCTGGCTCCTCCTGAAGGCGCTCACTAACTGCTGTGACTGCTCCTTGGCTGAGCTACCCTGAGAACAGCTGCGAGTTACCTTATTCTCAAAGTTGTACTTGCTGAGGTCTCGGGATTCAGTGGCCCTTCGGTCTCCGTGAGTTAAGGCACCCTAGGAAGACAGACCAAGCACAAAGTTCTTGCTTTTAGCTGATGCAAAACACCTACAAAGGATGGCCAAATGCTGTGATTGAACCGGGCAGCTGCTCAGCACCACAGTGTCACTTGCTCACTCTCACCCTCCCAGTGGGCTGGGGCAGAGAATTGGAAAAAAAACAGTGAAACAGAACTTGTGGGTTGAGATAAAAACTATTTACTAAGGCAGCAAAGGAAAAGAAAAGGAGAATAATAACAGCAACGATAATAATATGCTGACAAAACAAACGATGCACAATACCATTGCTCACCACCTGCTGACCGATGCCCAGCCAGCCCCCGAGCAGCAGCTGCCCCCTGGCCAACTCCCCACCGTTTTTAAAGTTTTTTCACATGATGTCATATGCTATGGAACATCCCTTTGTGAGTGTAGGTCAGCTGCCCTGGGTCTCTCCCCTCCCACCCCAGCTCCCCTCGCTGGTAGGACAGCAGGACAAGCTGAAATGGGCTTGGCTCTGTGCAGCACTGCTCAGCAACAACTAAAACATCGGTGTGTTATCAGCACTGCGTTTCTCCCAAAGCCAACACAGAGCATCATAGCACTCAGTATGAAGAAAATAACCTACCCCTCTGTCCCAGCTGAAACCAGGACACCAAGGCTGGCCAGTATCAGAAGAGGACAGGATATTAATGCTCTATGGGCAGGAGCGATTTTCTGGAATACTGGGACTTTACCAAAGTATTTGGGGATTTATCAGAAGGGAATGAAAATGAAACATAGGCTAATTAATTATTCCATATGTTACTTCATTGGCTTTCTGGAAATAGGTGGGTGTGCACTCCTGTAATAGTGTGGGGGAATTCCAGCATCTGGAATTCTGCTTCCCCCAAAATCCTCCTGTTACCTCAGTTATTCTTCACTTCCTTTCCCAAATCTTAGGATGTTAAAGGCCTTCTGCATTCCTCAACTGCAAAGCTTTCAAGTCAGGGGATGATGCAATCCCTCCTACTACTTACAGTGGCCATGCCAGTAAGAACACTGGAATGGAAGCCATTCAGAAAGAATTGGAGTTGACACACTAATTTATTTGCTGCAGGGCACTTACTAGGCTCTCCAGACGTTTTGCCACAATGGATGCAAACCTCCTCTCTCCAGCTAGCTCAGAAATAAGGAAGACATACTCTGGAGCAGAAACCTGGTTCGATCGGTGTGTTCTACCTACAGGGACACGAGAAGGGAAAGGAGAGGTTGGTACAGCCTGGTAATGAAGAGAACCTGAGCAGAAGGTGAGAGGCAAAACAACTTTCCACGCCATGCTGGTTTCAAACCAGGTCTTTCCCCTGGGGGAAAAGGACAGAGGTACAGCTGCCTTCATCACTCTGCTGCTGCTGAGACCTTGTCAGAGTTGAGTTTATAGCCCTCATGCTCCGGGTTTGAGCTATGGAGTGCACTAACTCTTTTGTGCTCACGTATTGAGGAACTTGCTCTTCTCATCCTACAGAGCCTCTACAGGATGGAACAGAAACCTTCAGGCGTGTTTCATGGGGATGCCTTCTGCTCCCACGTATAGATAGGAAGGCTTCTCCCTTTCCATACTGCAAACCACTTCCGAAGTCAACACAAACCTTCCCCACAGGTTCAGTCAGACACGACTGCTTTGTGTCTGGATTGCCAACCCAAAGCAAAGCAGAGGAGCGCTGCGCTCTGAAAGGTGACATCCCTCAGAAAGCTGCAGGACTGCAGCACCAGCCTGGCTCAGGAAGCCACACATCATTGCCTTTCCTTTTCAGGGCTGCCCGAGACTTCACCATCTGCACCATGCTCAGGGGAAGGGGAAAGTGACCAAGGACCCTCAGCCCTCACCAAACTGCTGAATGGCACGGTCTGCGCTCCAGGGCAGCTCCAGCGTCATGTGGACCCGGCGCTTCTGGTTTTTCACCCGTCTGTCTGCTTGGAGAGAGATTCCTGAGCTGGAGGCCTCGGAGATTATTGCTACAAGCTGAGAGAGAGAAAGAGAGAACACATGAGAAAGGGCAGTGAGGTTCCTGTGTAGTTGCAAAACTGTTATAGGAAATAGCCCACAGGACAATGGCAGCTCGTAGGCCTCCTTGTCACCTTCCAGCAGGATAGGCACAGGCAGACAGAAGGTGCAGAGCTTTGCTGATCTAAGGCTGGCAAGGCAAATGCACACAGGCACCTTCCCCTTCCTTTTCCCTTTCCCTTTCCCTTTCCACTCTGTGCGCTCACTCCATGCAGAGGTTTGGGGGTTTCCTTGGCTCAGACCTAACTCACCTTTTCCCCATTCATAAAACGCTCCTTCTCCTTCAGGTTAACGTGGTCGATAGAGAGGCCTTGCTCTGCACGAGATTCAAACATGACAGAGCCATCCGGTCTGCAAACCACACGGCCCTTCCGCCCGGTCATCTGCACAGAAAAGAGAGGGGCTGTTATCAGAGAGGGCAGACCTGCACAGGGCACCAGTATGGAGTGTTTAGGAGGTCAGTCAGCCAGGAAGGAAAGGAAGCTCTCTTCCAGTAGCAACTCTGTCTGCTGGCCCCTTTTCCTATCACCTAGTGTCACCCAAATACACTAGATCGTGAAGGAGTACCTCAGCCACGTGCTCCGGTCCCCCAAAGTGATTGATCAGTTCATCCAAGGTATTGAGAGGTAGCTCTTTGCCCAGTGCTTTTACTTTTGCTAGTAGGTCCTGCTTCATCTTTTCCACGTGCTCCAGTTCTCTCAGGCCATGCATCTCTTTATGGGAAGGCAGCATGTGAAAACTACCTGCAAATGAAATGTAAAAGTTTAGGGTCACCTGGAAACGGCAAATCAGAGGAGGAGCTCCCACCAGCAAGAAGGGAGCCAATCCCGTGCTGCTGCTCTGCTTACTTCTGCTCTCAGTCACAAAGCCATTGAAGGCCTGCTCGATGAAGATGACATCGTCGGTCTCAAGCACGGACTCTGGGGAGGAGTTGAAGTCGCTGTCGAGCCCCATGTCCGAGTCGGTGCTGCTGTCATCGCTGATCTTGATCACCCCCATCGGGTCACACATGCCCTTCAGAGCCTTGGCGCAGCGGCCCCTCTGCTTGCCTGCAAGGGAGAGCGAGCAGGGTCAGGGAGAGACCCCAGCCTTGTGCAAAAACAGCAAGTGCCAGCTCGGAAAGAGGAGGAGGAGAGATCACAAAACAGCCGAGCCTGCCCCCAGTGAAAGGCTGATCTCAGAGAGAGAAAGCCTCCTGGGCAGAGCAGGACAGTTGGGAAGGGAGGGAGAGAGGGGGAAGGAGAGAGAAAGAGAAAGGAAGAGAGAGAAAGGAAGAACAAGGCAATTCGTATCAGGGCTGCAGCTGATTGCACACGTCAGGATAACACACGTCTGGCGCTAAGCAGTGCTAACTCCTCAGGGGAAGGAGCCCGCAGGTCTGGCTGCCTCCAGAGGAATGAGCAAGCAGCGGGAAGGTGACAGTGTTTTGGTGTTTGCAGATGGGACGTTGTTGACTTCCAAGCACAGTTAAGACATGCCCCTGCCGTGTGAGAGAGGGTTCACAAAAATCAGCTTGCACAGGCTGCTCTGCAACAGCAACCCGCCAGGAAAACCTCCACAATCTGCCTGTGCTGCTGTCCACCCTTCCTCCCATCCCACTGGAGGAGAAATTCCCAAACTGCTCTTACCTGCAGCCACAGCCAATGCATTGGCAGGGAAGTCATTTTTTCCCCAGGACACCTGCCAAGCTAAGTATAAGGGGCAGTGGAGAAGCCCTTTGCTGCAAGATGGAAATGTGCAGCCAGGACTGCTGCCTGCCCACCAGTCCAGGGAAGGGGAGCAGCTGCTGGGCGAGTGGTGGAGGCTCGGCCCTATGCTGGTGGCAGGGAGTGGGTTTGGGGGAGGAGGGGGTGGTGACCTACAGGGTTGCTGTCCTCCAGAAGAGAGACGGTGACAGGAGATGTGCGGGAGGGCAAACTGAAACCAGGGCAGAGCAGCGAATGCATGAAGTAGGGAAAGGGGAAAAAGGAAAAGAAAAAGCTGAGTGGCTGGGGTGAAGCAGCAAGGCAGGAGGTCAAATGCTGGGCAGTGGAGTGTGCTCTTACGTTTTCTTTTAATGCCAGTTCCTTTTTCTCTCTTTCTTTTGGTTGAAGGAAAGTGCTTCTGAATTAGTGATAGAAAGACGCCTCTGAAAGTAAGATGCAAAATTTATTCTAGCCACCAGGAACATCGCTGGTCATCACGTAGCAATGTGTATCTGAGACAGCAGCACATTTCATGTAAGAGGGGGTAAATCCAGCACCACAACTACAGCATGTGGTCGGCCAGCCACTGCTATGGCGGGGCTCTCCAGACCAGCAGCAGCTCAGGCCGAGTGCATTGCACCAAAGGGTTCTGCAGGAGACACGCAAGCCAGCCATGGGAGCGTGGCCTGTGCCAGCAGATCCCCAGCTGTGGGACAGGCTTGCTGAGGGCAGGCTGTGCACACAGCGCTGGGAACGCAGCCTCCTGCTGGAGCAGGGCCACTCCTGGGAGATGCTGCGACAAAAGCAGAGCAGACCCCGCGCTCCGTGCTGCCATGCGGCACGCCAAAGTTCCAAGACCTTTATACAGCAACTGAGGAGGGAGTTTGAAACAGGAAACACGATCCTGGGAAGCCGTTACATCACTACTGAAAAATGCAGTCAGTCTCAGTCCCTCTCTGCCTTCTGACAGCGGAGACCACTGTCGGGCTGTCCAACAAACGCGCTCCACCAAGTCCTTTGGTTAACTGGACATGGGCCCGCTTGCCCACAAAACAGAGAGAAGTGACAAAACATGGGAAAAGCGGTGGTTTCAGGTGAATGGGGAAGTCAGAAGATGTGGGAATTAAGTGTTTCTGTGGTCTGTTCTGCAAACAAAAGAGCAAACGCTTCAATGCTGATCACGCTGGATGGGGACGAACCTCCCAGTGCAACGAGAAGGCAGTGCTGAATGAGCTCTGGTTGAAAAAAAATATGTTGAAAGCAACAGCTGAGAGGTGTGGACATGACAAGTCACCTGGGGGAGAATGAGGGGGCACTGGGAACTGGGAGGGGGCCGTAAGACCCTCGGTGTGAGGGGCTGAAGGACACAGCCCCACTCCCTGAAGGGGCAGGGCCCTGGGCTGGCTGCTGAGGGACTGTGGTGACAGGGCACCGGGCACGGCCCTTCTGCCTCGTGTGCTGGCCTGAGCTGTGGCACACAATGCAAAGCTCACTCTCAGGTCTGGAGCCTCTCTGCCACTGACCTTGCTCCTTTTCCTCCCCCGCCTTCCCTGCGAACAAAGGGCTGGGCTGGTATTTGCTCGCTGAGCAATCAGCTCACTTTTAACTCTGTTTCTCGGCATCTTTTAAGCAATTGCTTCTTCCCAGCACACTCCCCTCAAGAAATCCCCTGAAGTGCTGTAAAACCAGGACGCTGCAATTAGACGCTCCGCAGATGCCAGAGGACATCCAGTTATCTGAGCAATGCTGCTGAGCCAACTGCTCCTGCCCTTAAAGCAGGGACAGAGCCGAGCAGTGCGTGCAATCAGAAACAGAGCTTTTCTCTTTGGAAAGCTGAGAGAGGCTCAAAGGGACCACATGGTCCTCTCACCGAGTTCCTCTGAATTCAGAGATGCAGGAATCGGTTCAAGAGACCAAATTGATTCAAGCAGTCGACAGATTTGCCTGGCACGCCATCACCAAGCTGTACTCGTATTTCAGGGGTGGACTGGAGACAGCAGAGACTGACACAGGCTAACATAGAGCCTCCCATAGGAAGGGAGGGAGCTCAGCCTGACCTGGACACGCACTGTCCATGGCATCACTCATTGCTTTCACCGGCATTAAAACCCATTTCAAAAGACAACAGCAACAGCTCTGCTGCCTGCAGAAGACACACAACTCAATCCATCACCTCGTTGCACAGGAGCAGCCAGGGGACAGGCTGGCAATGTGAGAGGTGCTGACACAAGGGAGAGCATGCCTCAATCTCTGCCAGAAGGACAGCATGGGTCCTGCTGCTGCCTTCACTCCCAGCTCTCCTCAGCTGGGAAGGAACTGGAGAACCCCACCACCTCTCCTGCCTCGTACTTGCCCTGAAAGCCAGCACCACGGAACCTGAACTCCTTGGGTCTCTGCTTCCCCCCACCACCCCAGCTTCTGCCATGACATGAGATTCCCTCGCTTGCTTCTTCAGTGTCAACAGCACTGTTTTCCTGAGTCAGACTCCCATGAACCAGACCTGAGCTCACGTTTCTGGCCCTCCTATACTTGCTGGTTCTTTTCTGGGTGCAGACAGGTCAGGCTGTTTGTGCAAGTTTGGACAACAGGAGACCTCAGAAATACAGGACCTACCTCAAAGTGCCACTAAAGAAACAGCACCTGAAGAACACAATGAAGTGTCCTCTCCATTTACAGCTCATATGAAACTGAATTCGTGGAACTGCAGGTCCTAAGCGGCCCCAGGGCAGGGCTTTCCCTCGCATGCCTCCAGCCTCCCATGCATCCCCTCCAGAGAAAGAAAAGCAAGGAGTTTTAACTCACTCTGCAGCAGAAACAAAACAATTGAGATGCCCATCATTCTCATCCAGGACTTCTCGGGTGCGAGCCTCGCCGGTGGACTGCAAGCCAATGACGATGCACTGCAGGGAAACACAAGGATGGCACAGCTGGCATCAGGGCAAGCACCTAGAGGCTCAAGAGATCACATCTCGTGGTTCCAGGTACATCTTTCTTTGGCCCTGTCCAAAGGATGCTGGGCTGTAGCAGGGCTGCTGATCGAGAACCATCTTTCAAACCTCTCTGCACACCACTGAGGGGATGCCTTGCTTTCAGAAGCTGGTTTTGCTAAGTAGCTTCTGTCTGGAATTTCTAAATCACATCCTGATGAATGTAAGGATAGGGCTGTGCTAAAGGTGAAACACCTGGAACCACTTCTAGCTTGAACATGGCCCAAAACGCTGTTTCAAATCAGCTTGCCCATGTTCGCCAGAAGCAAACAGCCTCAGAAGAAAAGGTGTGATTAACTCCCCAGTATAGTTTACTGCAAACGTTCCCAAAAACAATTAACTCCCTTTGGTTACAGACAACAAAATTTCACTTGGAATCTAAGACTGACGGCTGCTGCCCATGCAGCCAGCCTCTAATATCACACCTTGTCCTTTGCCAGCTCCTCCTTGGCAAGCTCAACGAGTCGCCGGACTTTAGCAGCAATGCAGAGATACTTGAAGAAGCGCTGGTGAGCTGACCAGAACTGACCCCACAGGGATTTCCGAGACTCCAAGCCGATCAGGTCAGCTGCCTGCTGGAACACCATCAAGGCCTCTGCCCACTGCAGACAGCACCGAGAAAGGCTGAGTTAATATCTTGTTTCTCATTACTGCTGTACATGCAACTATTAGAACAGTCTGGGGTTTGATAGCCTGATTTAACTTCAGCATTGATGCTGCTGTGTTAGGCTGAGCGGGCAGTCTGCTCATTCTCTCCTTTCTGCATTAGCACGATGCTGCAAGCTCTGGTTTGCAAACACAGAACTTGTAAATAGAAGTAAAAAAGTACAAGACTTCTTTATCTTATGAAAGCTGAGGGCACGCACCCTTTTTCTCATTAAAAAAACAGTTTGTGGTAATGGCCCTGTCCAGAGACTTCAGCCCCTCCCACATAACAAGTGGCAGTGCCCCAATCACAGTTATACACTGGTCTCCCCACTGCAGTGGGACCAGCTCACCAACTTTGCTGCTTTGTCATAGACAATCTTGTACTGCTGATCCAGAGGGATCTCCTCGATCCTGAAGGTCACTCCGGTGAAACTGAGCTGCCTGGCAATGTACATTCCGCTGACCTTCATGTCCATGGCCACGATCTCCATTGCACCAACTCCCCTGGAAGAAGAAACAGCTGTGAGACCCCCCCCTATTCCACAGGGCAGCACGGGTGAGTGCTTCTGCAGAACAACTCGTTCCCATGGCTCAAGCTGCCCTCCAACACGCATTACACCCAGTTCCTAAAGGGGAAAACAACTCCTGCAGCTGTCCTTCCATTTGACTTTCTCTAGAAACTGAGAGGACAGTGTCCAGCTTGTAGGGATCCCGCTGACCCCTATGGTCTCTCCCACTCTTTAAAGGCTGACGCTGTGCAGGTACAGAGTGTTCAGCCATGAGACTGCTGGGATTGCTTGGGCTTTTCTTGTTTTCACGAGCAAACAGGAATTCCCCAAGAAGATATCGATTGGATCTCTGGCCAGCACTTCTCTTCCAGGGACAAACAAAGGCTGCCAGAAAAGGTAAGGCAGATGAAGGGGGATGCTGGACGTGACTTACCTCTTTTCAATTGCATGCAGGAACTCATCAAACGCATGGAACGGGGTGCCCTCCCCCCAGATTCCCAGGCGGCTCATATAGATCATGTTTTTTGGCTCAGAGGCACCTGTTTGAACAGAACTCACTGTCAGCAAAACCACAGCAGTTGTAAACAGCGTTGACTCTAGCAAAGTGAACGCCCAGAAGGATGCTCGTTTGCCATCATGTCTTACCAGACCCAGGGACCTTTCCAAGTATTGCCCTGGCATCTGCTCACACGGTGCCCCCTCCATGCTGACAGAAGCTCACCTGTGGCACTGGCGTAAACAACCCTCGCCTGAGGCAGTTTGTTCTGAAGGTCCAACACTGCTTTGCCCATTTTAGTAGAGCTGGCATTTTTGGCTTTGTGGCATTCATCAAATACAATCTGAAAGTGAACGTCCGTTAAGGAGAAAGGCCATCTCTTCATTACGAGAATGGCAGAAAATCCAACCCTGCCTCCTCCAACCTACTGAACAACCAG
>NC_034435.1:2930504-3011077 GCF_002078875.1 Numida meleagris
CAGAAGGGCATGGGGGGAGGACACATGTTCGTAAATACGGCACCAGGCTGCCCCGCACAGTTGCTCCTGGTGACCTCAGCCAGCCCCAGGCTCTTCATTCCCTGGCGAAGCCCAGTCCCAACCATCCATTTTTCTCTATTTTTTTTTTTTTAAAGGATACAACTCCATCAAAGTTTTCCCTGCACCAATCCAAAATCTGTTTTAAGCGCGTCCTATGCTGCCCGCCTGCCTGGCTTTCACCAATCAGAGCGGAGTAAGTGGCAAAGAGGACTCCTTCTGAGGTAGCTGTGTCTCCATATCTAATCTGCAGAAAGAGGAACAAGAAGAGCAGAGGGGCCCATGACACTTGTCCACAGAGCACTGCGCCCGTTCTAAGCCCGCAGCTCACACCGCAGATTCTGCTGTGGCTGCGGAGGGCCCACGCTCCTGCCTTCAAGAACAAAACCCAACATGACAGCAGAACAGACAAAAGACCTCGCAGCTGACATCTTTAGCACTTCTCCTTGGCACCGAGATACGGCGATGACAAGGATTTTAAACGCCTGGCTAAGTTCCCCTGCCAATGTGTCAGCACATCTGGATGCATGTAGAGAAATGTGGAGACCACACCAAGCCTCCAATTTTCTGGCCAACTGAATTTGCTTCTTTTTTAAGCAACAGTTCGGAATGTTTAATTATTTTGAATCCCTCCTATCTATTTTAATTACTTCCAGAAAATTATTTTATCTTTGGCCAAGTGAGATCGCTGCCTTAGGGTCATGGATCTCACCTACAACAAAATACAAACTTATGAAGGAAAACAAAACAAAACAGGGTCCTGATCTGAAGAGTGTGGTATTTAAAGGCTTTTCATCTGAAAACAAATATCTCTTTCAGCCTCTTAACGGACCTCATTCAGAGGTGTCGAACACATGTGGTTTCCATTGATTTTGCAAGAGCTGGTTGTTCAACTGTTAAAAACCAGAGGAGAGTGTTTCAGCGGGCTGCCCAGCAGCCTGGCAAACACAGGCCTGGACAAGAGGCTGAAACACAGGCTGTGAAGAGCTCCACGAAGAACCACTACACAGCTGCTGGCCGTTTCTTTTGAAAAATAACTCAACCTCACCACTGGTAACTGGAAGGAAGTTTGAAAACTCTGATTCATGCAGCTCAGAGGAAATGCCCGTGTGCACAGCACTGTGCTGGAGTCCCCTGGCAGGCACCAATCTGCCCGTTCGTATGCTCTCCCTTTACTTGCATGTTCTGAAAAGAGGCCGCCTGAAACCAGAGCTAGGAAAAACCAGCCCGTGAGAGCACAGCGCAGCCACATCTGACAGGGGCTGTTCCCTCAGCAGGGCCCTTCAGAAATGGGGAAGAGCATTCGAGCCCCTGCAGAACTTTGCACTTGTATGGAGACAGATCGTGCTCCCTGCAGGAAACAGCTCTGTACTCACAGCGCAGCTCTGGAGAGTGCATAAAAATAGCAGGAGTCCAGAGTGGGAAGAGCGTGCTGAGAGAAGGAAACAGCAAGCAGCTCACTGTCTGCTCCTGCCTGTGCTGCCAGCCACGCAGAGGCAGAAGTGACTGCTGCTCCGTGCTTCGAGAAGGATCCATCTAACTGCTACCGTAGGTTGATTTTCTAGAACAGCATTACTTCTCTCCTCTACCTTATTCAAAGCATGCACAGGAATGTGGGAGGCTTCAATGTCCTTCAGGTCTCTCTCAGCATCGTACTTGAGATCATTGGAGACACTGAACCTGCAAAGCAAGACGTGGGCCTGGTTATCTGCTAAGGAGAGAGTCAGGGCACGCACAGTGATTAATAGCTCTGACTAAAGCAACCGTAGGTGTATAAAACTGTCACATTTCCCACTGCCCACACACCTCAACGTAAGATCCTACAGCAGACTCTGGTCTGGCACTTATGACAAGCTGTGTCTATTCTGCAGCAAAGCCCCGTACTCTAGGGGCTCAAGTCTGCACCTGGGAAGTCCATGAATATCCCTCCACCGACTTCAGAAGAGTAGGAAGAGGCTTCATACTGCACTCTGAGGAGTACACACAATTTGCCGTTTCATAGTGATTCATTCTCCATCACCGCTGCAGGGGAAATATTCCCATTTCACAGAGAGCAAACAGGCACAAAGAGGTGGAAAAGACTTACCCAAGGCCACAACATGAGTCAACTAGAAAGCCAACATCAGCATTAAGGAATTCCTTACTCCCAGACTCACACTAACTCCGAGGTCTTACGGGAAAAGAGGGGAAAAAAAAACCAACTTACCAAAGAGCTTTTTTTCTCCCTTTAAGATAATTTTCAAAGATGATGCCCGCAACTGTCCTGCCCTTCCCAACTCCGGCACCATCCCCAATGAGGAAGCCAGCTCGCTGCCCATTGGGTAATAAAACTTCATGTTGCTGCAAAATCAAGAGCAGAATTGGAAATTAAACTGGATTTGCCTTTTGTCGACTGTTTTCATGCCATCTTTTAAGAGCCCCACTTAACCCTTTCACGCATCTCATAGATGTGCATTTCCTGCTCAGATAAGCAATGCCAGGAATGGCAGAGTATCATGGTTGAGCTCACAAGGCAGTTCATGGAAAAAGCCCCCAGGCCCCAGAAATGTTAAGCACTCCCTCCTGCAACAGAAGTTGAGAATTCTTACATTTCTAGGAAGCAGACCCCACCGAAGTCTCTGGCTTTGAACAACCCTTTCAAAAAGCATTTAAAGTGCCATATGCCAACACTTCTGAAGGCTCATCACCTGTACTACAGGTTTAGAACACACCTGTTGATATTTCTAGTGTAAGATATACAAGCTGGGGAAGAAGGAGCCACGTACCTGGCAGGCGTAAATGATTGCTTCCAGCTGTAGTGCAGAGAGTGACCCTTTGTCAGCAACGGAGCACGGCAGAGAAAGGCTGTAGGTGATGTCGGGTGGGGGGACGCTGGATAGAGTGCTTGTTTCTACCACAAGGTCGGGGTGGTGCTTCCCAATCTTGGCTAAATGACACACACAAACAAGTAAAAGAGAGAACTCAACTTCCCCATTCTCATGGAGCACCTCACAAAAGGCTGCAGACCTCCTCATCTAGTCTGTAGCCTCTACAGAAGAGACAAGCTCAGTGCCTGCTCTTCTCTCTCTTTTATTCCACTGACATTTCAGGCTGCCAAAAACAAGCCAAGCCTCCCCTGAAAGCAGACAACAGAAAATGTCCTGTGAAATAAGTGCAGCACCAACAAAGGAACGGTAAAGTTATCCTACAAAGCCACAAGCTTGGGACATGCCTTGGCAAGCATCACATCCTGCCCGCACTAAGATAAGGGAGCAGTCACTTTGGTTGGTCCACAGTGGAGTTAAGAGCATTTCTCGAACCCATGCGATAGCATGACACTCACACTTTGAGGGTATATATTCTGCATAGGTCTCTGTTTGCCCCAACTCTTCTGTTTCTTCCTCATCACCTTCATCCTCCTCTTCTGCAGGAGCTTGAGACTGAAAAGAAACACACATTGTTAATGTTCTCACTGAAGTGTGGACGTGGTGCCAGGCAGCTATCATTTAGTCCATCCCAACACAACCTTCAAACACAATTCATCTCATTTACAGACTACAGCAACACAAGGAAAACCGCCTGCAGGAGTGGGCCCTACCCCAGGGACCTAGCAAGTGTTTTCAGAGATACTTTCAACACCCAGTCCACAATGAATCAGGCAATGTCAGACAAGCTGTGGGCTACCATCAGCTGTGCCCAACTGTGCTGTAATCTGACCCCGAAGAGGGGACCTAGACAAGCTCTCAACTCAGCAAGGTACTCGGCAGCATAAAGCACAGCCACGCAATCCCAGGAAGAGCAGCCTCCACCAACTGCGCTGATTTAGCTGTAAGGAAAGCACGGAGCACTCTCTGGCAGAGTGAGGTTCCACCACAGGAAATATAAGACACTTCTGGGAAAGGGCAGTGACCTGAAGTGTACGTAGTGACCTGGCTGACGTTCTTGTCTCACTCTCCCCGAGGGGACAATGGTAGAAACTGCTCTTCTCCGCGTTGCCACGTTACGAAGCTGAGAGCCTCACATCGGACTCCGCAGGAGCAGATGCCATTCTCACCTGGTAGCTTGTGAGGAGCGGGGTGCTGGGGACAGCAGGAATGCGGTCGTCCAAACTGTTCAAGCCACTGAATGATCTGCTGGGTGAGAACAGCTGCAACAGAAAGGAGGCAGGTCAGAAAGCAGCCGTGACCCTCCAACCTCAGCCCCAGCAAATTAAAGTATGGAAACACAGACATTTGTGCTCTGTACTTAGACCTTATGCTCTGATGGCGTCAGTGGGCTTCAATACTTTCTGCTTCTGCATGACAAGCCCCGGGGAGTCATTCTGAAAACTAATAAATCTTGCAAATGCCACGCATGCCTTCATCAACACAAACACGGGGAATAACCGACTCAGGGAAACGCATTCCTGCAAGAAGTGTGTGCATCCCCACGTGTGATGGAAGCTGCAGGGACACGTGTCCTCCCACAAGAGGAGCACAACTGTGGGGCAGGAGCCTTTCTGCCAAGTAATAACCACGCAGTATTAAGACGGGCCATCCCCAAGCACCGCGCTTTGCCTGGTTAACAGGAGCTCACTGACAGCTCACAGGTTTTATTCTGAACTGTTGAGTCCAAGTGAGAGCTCAGGGTTGGGCTTGCTGATAGAAGAGAGAAAGGCACTGCTCTGAGGAGCAGAAAGCTGGGTACAGGTGAGGAGACCCAAGTGGGAGAACTGGAAAAGCTGAACCCAGCTGCAACCAAAGCCATCCCTGGGAAAGGACTGAGCATTACAGACTGACATTTTACAATCCTCTCGCAAGCTACCCTTGAGGCAAGCCTTCAGTAAATGATTTTGTAATCTTGCTTTCAGCATCAAAAACACCATTCAAGGAAATGAAATAACCGCCCCAGAATGCAAACATGGCTCAGCACTGACTAACACCTGTCTGAGGTTGAGGACTGCTATCAGCTACCCCGGACACGCAGCTCCTGCACGCCTCTACCTGCCCCTCATGCCCATCCGTGGACACCAGGACCGCCAGCAGCCAAGCCCAGGAACCCAGAGCACCCAGAGATCTGCCAGGCCCCGGTGGCTCCAGGTGCCAGCTGCTGGGCCAGGCAATGGCTGCTCGAGTCCGCCCAGCCCGTGCCGTGCCCAGGGAGCTGGGAGGAACAACAGAGGAGAGCCTTTGTCTGCCCTCGCACAAACAAAATCCCGCTGGAATTTCCCGACAGTGAGCAAGGTCAAGCCAGCAGCTCGTGGCATCCAAAGTAATCAGCAGCTCCAGCAGTGGCACGGCTTCAAGTCTATAGCTTGTCAGGAGAGCCAGACTCAGAGACCCTGCTCCGCAGGCAGAAGTGAAATATGGGAAGTTCTTCAGCATAAACACTCTGATTATTTCCTTTTTTTTTTTTTTTTAACATTAAAAAGAAAGGAAAAAAAAAAAAAAAAAAAAAAAAAAAAACTCTTGACAGTGCATGTGAAAGAAACAAAGCAAAGAGAGCTTTACATTAGATCAAGGGAAGAGCTATTTTCAGTGCCAACAAATCTGGAGAGCAGGTGAAACATCTCCACCTACAAATCTGAGCTCAATACAAAAGTTGCCTCTTAGGCAANACGGCTTCAAGTCTATAGCTTGTCAGGAGAGCCAGACTCAGAGACCCTGCTCCGCAGGCAGAAGTGAAATATGGGAAGTTCTTCAGCATAAACACCATGATTATTTTCTTTTTTTTTTTTTTTTAACAATAATAAAAAAGAAAAAAAAAAAAAAAAAAAAGAAAGAAAAAACCACCCTCCATTACTGGAAGCCTGAGTCAGAATTACCAGAAGGAAGCTGGACGGAAGAGCTATTTTCAGTGCCAACAAATCTGGAGAGCAGGTGAAACATCTCCACCTACAAATCTGAGCTCAATACAAAAGTTGCCTCTTAGGCAAGAGGAAGGCTCCGATCCCGCTGCAGCGGAGGGGCACGCAGCTCTGTGGGAAGGGAATGGAGCTCTGGTTTTGCACTAAATCCCTACTATCCGAGTGCAGCGGTGCAGCCTTGGCGTGCAGCTTTTCATCTCAGGTATCACAAAGGAAGGGACAGAACCCCCAGCGCTTCAGAGCATCGAGAACTAACCCCAGAGCTGAGAACGTGAGGACTAAGCCAGGTGGGACCAGGAGCTCTGCTGGGCGACGCATCATCCTGCTCCAGGCTGAGCTCAGACCACTCTTCCCTTTCTCTATTCTTGCTCTCCTCTCTCAGTTTGATCTTCTCCTTTCCCTAAAAGCATTCAGATAAGAGGCACACACACACACCGTGCAGGAGAACGCCTCCAGTGAAGCCACTGAAAACGGCACAAAGATTTGGATCTTATTCCACTTCTTCCCCTCTTTGCATTCTCCCTTCTGCCCCATCTTGCTGTGACTCCTGTGGGGAAGCAGCACTCACATCTGGCTGACCAGCCAGCTCCCCCCACCATAAACACGAGCTCCTCTGAGCTGGGAGCAGGGGGTTCACTTTCTTGGGGTGCTCTGAATGAGTTCAACCCAGGAAAACGCGGCAGCGTGTCACCAAAGCTGCAGCAAGGAGCTCTCGGAGGCAGCTCTTCCCTTCCTCGCTCTTACAAAGGGCTCTGGGTTCTCGTGAGAAAGCACAATGGGCGACACGACCTATTTTTAAAAGGTATTTCACCACTCCATTGCAAATTAGGCAAGTGTGTTTTGTCTGCTGGCTCCTGCAAATATTGAACTGCGGAGCAGCTCCTCCCTCCGGGCCCACTTCAGAAACAAGGCGCAGAGCCACCGCGCTCACACGAGGGTTTGGTTTTGAACGAGGACAAGCTGCACCCACGTGGATCTGTACGTGGCAAAGAGCTGAGCACCCAGCTGCAGCTGATGGGATGCAGCGCATCCAAATGCATCGGGACCGCACCCAGCCGGGTTCACACGGTGTAACCCGACTGCTGCTCAGCTCCACACAGCGGCTTAACTGCTCTGGGAACTCAAAAACCAGAATTCCTGCCATTTCACGGAACGTTATGGAGGCAGGATGATGCGAAGAGAGATAGGGAAGGATTGCTTAAACAGCTTGGATATTGGTGCAAGATGTCAGCCAAGCCCCAGCCTTGCACCCAGCGTTACAGTAAGGAACCTCTCACTTTGGCACTGCCTCACGGTTTTGCAAGCAACCATTTGCTCGCCCCCTCTAACAAAACCAAAAGAGTATTCATAAAAGGCAATAAATCAGCTGCCCATCATCAGTCAGTCCAACAAAGCATCTACCCAGCATCCTGCAGGTTACCACCTCCCATGGAAAAATGAAAGCGAAATCTCCCGAGCGGGATGCGCTTCACTTGCATCTTGTCAGGAAGCGCCAGGCTTTGCAAAAATAAGCAAAACACAAAACACAAAACCACCACCTCGCTATGCAGAAAACACAGATAAGACAACGTTCAAAATAAGCCAGAGGTTCTTTTCAAAAGGAAGTCGTTTATAAATGGAATTCAAAGGAGTGAATTGGCCTTATCTGAACGTCAGTGCTCTGAAGGACAGCAAGGAGCAGCAGGAGGGCTGCATGGAGGACATGGAGAGCAGCACACAATGGGACTGGGGACTCTTTGGCCATTTCCTTGGTTCAAACAGCTCAGCCCTCCTCCTCTTGGCCATCTCCAAGCTCAACCTGGTCCAAAGCCACCAGATCACACGTCGACTGCCCGCACAGCCCCTGCAGCACAGCGTGTGCCCTGGGGCTCCAGCACGTTTGTGACAGGAAGGAAGGCAGGAGCATTCCCTGCCACCAATTACAGGCACACTGAGGGTCAAGAGGATGCTGCAAAGGTCATCAAATCTCATCAAGTTCAGCAGGAGCTCAGGCATCTGATCTGAGGACCTGTGTTGCCATGGCTTGCCTAAGATCTCACAAAGACTAAGGCAGACAGAAGCTTTGATTTCCCAAACCTCAGGCCAGGACCCTCACCACCAACCCACACTTCTTCAGTGCTCAAGCAGTCACCGAGCCACGCTGGTATCAGTTTGGAGTAGAACTGCTGCCAAGTCTCTTAGTGCCGGGCTGTGACACACGGCCAGCTTTCACCACGGAAATACAGAGTCTGACACATTACTAACAGCAGAATGCAGCCTCTAAAAACAAAACCGAACCTCAACATGCAACAGTGACTAAAGCACAGGTGTGTTAGGTTGCATTCCGGAGCGTTCACGTTCATTTTTTTCCCCTACCATCTTTGTGAGACAACGATCCACAAAGGGAACCTGCTGCAGGGCTGGATATTCACCACGACAGCTGAGATAGCAGATGTGCACGGTATCAGCTCCACCAGCAACCCCAGCTGGGGGCTGCTAGAAGGGTCTGATACCAGGCTGTGCAACAGTGAGTAAGCAGTCCCAGTAGATGGGGGAGAACAGACAGCAGAAAGCTGGTAACAACACACAGAACCGCATGTTGCTCTCAGACTGCCAAGAAATCACGTGCCCAGGAAAACTCAGAGATGTAAAAGCTTGCAGGGATTTGGACTCACAAAGTAAACACAAACCACCAGTCTTAAATTGAAACAGTTTGGGTTTTAGTCATCGTTAGTAAAATATTTGCCGTGGAAAATAAACATACGGTGGATGTTGCTGGGGACAGTTAACGATCTATGTCACAGTGTTTTTCCTCAAGTCCATCTCTTCAGTGCTCCTGAGCTCCTGTTGCAGGCCACCCTGCGCATGCTGAATGCTTCAGGGATACATCTCCTCGTATCAGCATCAACACATTGCAACTTCAGCCCTGCAGGGAGTTGTGTTTCCTAATTCCACGGGGCAAACGCCATGGGATGAAGCCTGAGATACTCAGCGTCTGATGGGGAGGATGGGAGAGAAGCACCCGTACCTCTGTCTGGTTCTGCTGCGACGTGTTTACGTCCCATATGGTTGGCACGTGGTTCAGGCTGTCCGCAGGCAAGCAGTCCTTCGCATCCACGATGTCAGAGAGGGAATCCGCAGGAGATGAGAAGAGAGAGTTATTGTTGGAGAGCTCATCGAGGTATGAAGAGTCCTGAAATGAAAGAGACGATCCCAGTTAGGGGAGGTGGGAGAGGACCAGAGAGCTCCCTTCTCCCATCTGCCCGTCCAGGAAGCTTTAATTTTTTGCTGTTAACCGAGCACTTAATTGCTTTGCGCTCCACACACTCAGAAATTAACTCGTCAATGAAGACGTGTTCTGAGCAGCTGGTTTAAAATCTCGGTTTCTTGATAGAGTAGGAAACATGGACTGGGCAGCAGTGTTGGTAAATGTTCAAGACTCAGACTGTGCACACCTGCACATACAGAGCATTCAGCAAGGCGTCAGACACCGCACTTTTGGGTTTGATTAGAATGGCCCCATGGGGGGGTGACAATTTCTCAGTTTGACACGCAAAAGACTCAAGTGTTCCAATCATCCAACAGAGAACCAGCTAGAGCCCATAATGACAGAGCTGTTTAATTGCAACTCATAACACAGCAGTCCCCAGAGGCTTCGGAAAAAATGACAGCCCTCGATGGGAGGTTCTGCACAAAGCAGGCTGCCCCCAGTGGGGACAGCAGCGCCGCTGCCACCTGGATCTGCACCCAGATAAACTGCAGCAAATCTGCCAGCACTTTTCCTGGGACGTGCCTCGACCTGGGCAAGAAGTGAACGTGTTTGGGTGGCGAGCATCAGGCTCTGCCCTCGCTCATTTTCTGGTGCCAGCACCACGACGGCTAACACTCGTTGAATTTTGTGCTGACCCAGTGGTGATGTCAGTTTGAGTCACGCGGACTCCAGATCACAAAGTGCCCCATCATTAATTCCTTATTTGGTTTTTCAAACGCTGAATGACAAGAACTGATAGCCAAAAACCTATCTGCAACTCCGGTGCAGATCGCTGCACCTCTCCTGACCTCACCGCACCACCCCAGCTCTACTCCACACTCGTGGCTGCCAGGCAAAGCCCTGGTGACTGGAAAAAGGGAAACATATTCAAGAAAGGGAGGAAGGAGGACCCAGGGAACTCCAGGCCGGTGAGCCTCATTTCTGTGCCTGGCAAGATCATGGAACAGATCCTCCTGGAAGACGTGCTAAGGCACATGAGGGATGAGTGGGTGATTTGAGCCAGCTAGCACAGCTTCACCATGGGAAGGTCACGCCTGACCCATCTGGTGGCCTTCTGCGATGGCATGACAGCGTCTATGGGCAAAGGAAGGGCACCTGATGTCATCCACCTGGACCCGTGCAAGGCCTCTGACATTGTCCCCCACCACATCCTTATCTCTAAATTGGAGAGATGCGGATTTGAAGGGTGGACTATTCAGTGGATAAGGAATTGGTTGGAAGGTCGTAGAAGCTGAGGATGCCCCATCTCAGGAGGCACTCAAGGCCAGGCTGGTTGGGATCCTGGGCAGCCTGACCTAGTGGCTGGCAACCCTGCCATGGCAGGGGGGTTGGAACTAGATGATCTTTACCTTCCAACCTATGAGATTCTATGATTCAGTGATTCCACGAGATACCACTGCAGGCTGGCAGGAAGGTTTGTCTGCAGCTCACTGGAGAGCGATGCACTACAAAGCACCACTACAGAGCACACAACCCCTTGCTGGGGATGCGCCTGCACCCCAGAGGGACGCACGGACAGACAGACAGGTCCCTCCTCCCGCTCCACTGTGTTCTGCAAACACACATCAGCCCTGTAACTCTTCCCAGGGGTTGGGATTGCCAGCACATGGCTGGCTCCAGCTCCGTGCTACGTCAGATAACGAAATCAGCGCGATGATACTGCAGCACGGCTGCCAGGGGAGCCGCAGTGTCAGACAGCAGGAGAAATCACTGCTCATTTCCAGTTAAAGGCCAATTCTGTACTACAAAGCAGAAAGGCAGCCAACGATTTTAAAAGTCACTTCGCCCCGCCTGACAAAACCAGGAACAGCTGAGCCTGCCTGTATTATTCCTACAGGCTCCTGGCCAAGAGCTGGGCCAGGCTCCCTCCCGACTGCTATCAGAAGTTGCCTTTTCGCAGTGCTTACAACCAACAGGACATGTCCCCTTCCCCTTCTTGCCAGCCACGTCCCACTCGGCCCTGGAGAAGACATCGACTGCTCTGAAGCTGCAGGTGCTTCCTCCAGCCCCTCACTGAGGCTGTATGTGTGAGATTCAGGCTCGCGCTGTCTGTGACAGTGAGATTTACTTTTTTCCATTAACTTCACTGCCCGTTAGAGTCCTGAAAAGAGGAAGGTGCCTGGCTGGAGCAGCAAGGAGTGTGCAGGAGCCCAGCCAGCTCGCTGCCTGCCCAGTGAGAGCCCCACGGCTGCTGCTCCCTCTGCTTGGAGCGCTGGGCTGAAATAAGGAAGAGGAAATCAGCCCTCAAGTCAGAGGGAATTCAGATACTGAATGGCATCAGTTCTGGAAATGACTTCAGTTGGTCCATCCTCTCGCAGCATTACAAGGCATTCGTCACGAAGTCCCCTGTCTGCCTTACCCAGCTGTGCCATCCAAAGAACATGGACACTCACAGCACGCTGCATCCCTGCCCTGAGAGCTTATAGCGCAGCCCCAACAAATCACATCGTGTGAATACAGAATGCTCTGTTGTTATTTAATGTAAAGCCACACTGATAACTACAATATGTACCATTATAAACCACGCTTTGACTAATTACTCCACTGGTTTATATGGAGCAGTTATCTAAAGCTCCGGGCCCTGAAGCAGAGGAAGCACCATGCCCTGACCCAGCAGCAGATGGAGCAGCACCAGCTGGGATAGTGCCACCCGCCACCAGCACCAAAAACCAGAGAATATTATGGGGAGGACAGGGGCCCAAGAGCCCACAGAGTACAGGACTGCAATTTGAGGGAGTTAATTTGTCCCTGTTTAAGACTGATCTGTAAGAACTTTGCGTTTCTCTCGCTGGAAATAAGAGGATTTTTACAGCAGTTAGAAGAGGACAGACACGGAGGCTCCGACATCTGCACTTATGAGAACAGTTCAGAAGGAACTGCTCTTATCAGGGAAGGAGCGTACAGAAGCACATCATAAAACATGGAAAGGGCAATTCCATGACAGCGGGGTGAGCCCTTAATGGAGCTTTGTAAGGGGTTAAGAGCGGCCGAAGCAGAGGTACAGCTGCTGGGCATTGGCCTGGCAGCATTATTTCACATCGGAGTTCAAACAAGATCAATGTACCAGAACGGGAGATGGATGCTCACAAATCACTGTCTGATCTTTGTATCAGAAGATGCCCCAGCGAGTGGCTTGATAAATCAGTGACAGCACTCACGTGCTGGACTTCGAAACTGAGCACAAAGCGATCTGCTCTGGCACACAACTTTTCTATCGCCATCCCAAAACAAAGCCATGAAAAGCCAAGAACAAGCTCCCAGGAAAGAGCAGAGAAAACAACGCAGACACGAACCTCTTTCTCCCGACCCCCAGCTCCTTCAGCCAAAGCAAAGCCTTTGTTAAAAATACTGAAAGAAAAGGTGAAGCCTAAATACAGAAGCAGCGTGCGTCCTAAAAATAATTGCGGCCACGAAGACGTCGCTGTAAATGATTTATCTGCTCCCAATCCAGGCACAGAGGAGACATCCTTCAGGCACAGCACGCTGTAGGAACTCCAGAAAAGCCCCACGTATGCACAGGCAGATGTACACACACGAATGCATTGGTGCTGCCAGGCAAGAGAGATGTGGTTTCTCAGCCATCACAACAGCGGAGCTGCTCCAGGTAAGACGGAATAAGGAAACTAACAGCTGCAACGCAAGCCATCGATCGCTAAAAGGAAATCTTTTGGCTGCCAAAACCCAAAGGCTTTCTGAAAACGGGGCAATAAACCTGCAGCCTCAAGGGTTCGGTGCTCTGCTTCGCGAGCGCTCCCCTCGTGTTTCTGCACGCAGCGTCTGGTTTAAAAAAATCAACCCCCTGAAAGCCATTACAGCTCCATAAACACAGACCAGCTCTGGGCACAGCTCCTTTTCCTCCCCGTTTTGCAGGAACCACGCTCACGGCGACGGGAGCAGGGTGCAGGACTGTGGGTCAGCACAGCACAAAGCTGCGTCCAGCGGGAACTGCCCGCAGCGCTTTGCATTCCGAGCTGCTCCCCTGAAACCCCCCCAGCTGCAGCACAGATCACGGACACCAGAGCCCGGAGGAAAGGCTGAAGTGCCCCCCCCCCCCCTCCCTCCTCGCAAACAGAACAGCAGCTCCAAGGAAGAAAAAAAGAAAATAAAAACCGAGCGTTACCTTCAAGAGAGATGGGAACTTCAGCCAGAACTGCATTTGGGACATTTTAAAGCAGCATTCAGTTTGCTGCGGGCAGAGCAGGACGCGGAGCAGGCAGGAAGGTGAACTTCTCAATATAGACGGGAGAAAGGTCTTCATTCATGACAGCGACAGCAGCAGCAGGCAGCAAGAGAGCTCAGCGAGGCTTTTTTTGGACATGCAGAAGAAAGGAGCGAAAATGGAGGAAAAAAAGACAGCCATGCAGCGCGCCTGTCCTGAGCCCGGCGAGATTTGCATACAGTGTTTAGTCATGAAGGAGAGTGCTCTTACTTCCTCTAAGTACGAGGGCTGACTTTCAGGAAATGATGCCTGCTTGGTAAGTCAGTGAAATTACTGGCAGTGCGAGGAGAATTACTGTATGTGGTGTAATTCAACCACAGATAGGCTGTAAACAAAGCTGTGCTGCGCGGCTGCGGGAGCGCGGGGAGCCGGCCCAGGGCTGGGGATCACTCCCACCCCCAACCCCCCCCCCCCCCCCCCCCCCCCCCCCCAAAACCAGCACTGGGGGGGGGGCTCAAGTGATGTAACCGGACCCACAAGGTAACCAACAGGACTCTTTTCTCTTCTTACTTTTTAAGAGCACAACGCTTTCTTTTGTCTCCAAGATCTGCCCCACCCCACGCATTGCAATTAAACATAAAAAGGAGCAGCCTTTCTGTTCTAGCTCATTGTTCTTTTTCGTGTGTGTCCAGGAACGCTGCCTTCTTTTTTCTTTTTTTCCAAAGGCTTCCCTATCGACTTTATTTTTGATACCAGAACGAAGCCACGCTGCTGGTGAGGAAGTTAAAAAGACATAGGAAGGGGCATCTAAAAGGCACTCGGCTGTTGCGAGCTTAAGGGGAGGCTGCTCCAAGGCAGGCAGAGGGCAAAGGAGTGAATCTGCCACAGTACTGCCCTGCAAAAATAAATAAAGAGATAGATAGATAGATAGATAGATAGATAAAAAGAACAGAACTTTTCCACCAGGCTTTGGCACAGGTGTTCCCAGCCTGCCCAGCTCCAGCCCCAGCCCCCTGGGCTGCCCTGCGTGAGCTGTGACCTGGGGTGCTAGGGCTGGAAAATCCCACGTGGGAGGCGCTTCTCTGCACCAGAGGCTTGGAGCAGGCAGCGGCAGAAGGCAGCAAAGCCCCTGGCAGACCCGCAAGAGCTGGGAGCAGCTTCGGAGCTGACAGCGCAGGGCTGCAAGGCCGAGCCCCAGGGAAGCGTGCTGGCTGGGGGGGGGGGGGCTGTGCTCTGTGTCATCAGAGCAGGAAGTGCTGCCCCCAGAGCAGCCTGCTGCAGCAAGACACGCCGCGTCCCGGGGCTGCAAAACCATGCACGGGATGCAACCCTCCCTTTGTGCGCACGGCAGCTGGGTACACGGCCCAGCTATCCTGAATGCACGAGTAAACCTTAATCACAAGGATCCAGCACGTCCAGATACTCGGTCCAGATCTCTATTCAATAAGCAGAAAGGGAAAGAAACGCAGCCCCTGTCTGCAAGGATGGCTCGGGGCTGCGAGCACAGCCCCAGGCTGCAGGAGCCGCGGTGAAAGCGAAGCGTTTGGTTTCTGTGGGCAGTTGGCTTGGGGTGGAGAAAGGCAGCGAGCTTTCACCGCTGCATTTCTTTTTTTTATCTGAATTTGATTGTTTTTAATTAGCCGGCAGCGCCCTGGAGCTTGGGATAGGTGCTTTAATGATATGTTTGAAGTAAAAAGACCAAATGCATTTCTGAAATGTCTTCATTAGTGACTTGCTGGTGACCGGGCTGCTGAGCAACTGATTAAACCAGCAGCTCTTACCTAAGACTACCAAGGTCTGGCTATTAATGCAGCCTTTAAAAGCAGGTGGCTTATTTCCTCTTCCTTTTCTCTTAGTGGACAAATGGGGCAAAATACAGGCAACAAAGCTGGAACACGGAAAGGAAACATGACACTGTCTCAGATACCAGGACTGCTGAATTGATTTTGCAATACCGCAGCGATATAATCACAGAACTGAAGATAACCAACTGGAAAACCACCACCTGGTATTTTAAGATCCCGTCCTAAGGGAGAAGGTATGCCACAGCATTTCCCTTCTCCGCAATTAATTCATGAACGTGCGTGCTGTCCAAGGGGGGATAGGAAAGCAGAGCTGTTCCAGTGTTCACAGCAGCAATTTGACTTACCATCTTCCACCCAAACCTGAACGGTGAAACCCTGCTAGCGGCTCTGGCAGCTGATCTTCCCAGGTAATCTTCACCTGCAACCTTGGAATCAGCGGCCTACAGGACAGCTTCCTGAACGTGCTGATGGTTTCCAGCACACGCTTTCAGAACTTCTCGGAAGGCAGAAGCACAGATCGATGCAGGACAACACCCCCAGTGCAGGAGGAGACCTGGCAGCTCATCGCCCCCCCAGCAACCCAAGAGCTGGGGCTACATTTCCTGCAGCTGGAAGGCACCGCGCATGGTGTTATCCAGGGAATAACCACCAGGTGAGACAGGGAAAGCAGAAAGCGTTCCTGCAGGAGGCAAAACTCCGGGTGACAGCTGTGGTAGGAGCATCAGTGCCCGGGACAACCAGCAGAAGCGAGGGGTGTTTGTGACAGCCCCCGGGTGGAAGCTCAGCGCTCCCGGGGAGGGCGGTCACCGCCAGCAGAACGGTGGGCAGGGAAACTCGCTCCATCACACTGACTCAGACCAACTCTGCTTTGAATTAAAGCATCTATTTTAATACATCTCCCAGTGCTTTGCTATTAAATTATATTACCAGCTTTTTTTTTTTTTTTTTTGTTTAAGAGCACTCCCCGTTTCAGACCAGCGTTCTTCCCGCTTGTGCTAGCTTTGTGAAGGGGAGGAGGCGGAGAAGAGCGCTTGCCAAGGGCTTCAGAAGGCAGCCCTGCTGCTTCCACGCTTCCTCTCCTGTCTAGGAGTGGACACAGCGTTCAAAGCCAACAAAACAGATGAAAACCAACAGGGTTGGAGGGGAGGGGGCACCTGAGCCAGCGATGGCAGGCACACACACACACACACACACAAACACACAGTGCTCAGAGAATGCAGCTGCAAAGCTGCAGCCAGGTGGGATGTGCTGCTGCAATCACGCTTTGCTCCACGAGGCCTGGAGTGCCCAGCACCTCACCGAAAGGGTTTGTCAAGTGTCATGAAGTCAGGCCAAAAAACCCGGCCCCGCAGCGCCAAAACAAAGACGTGGGCACGTGAAGCAGCGCGTTCCGAGTGCTTCGGAGCCATTCATTGTCTAATGGATTTTACTATCTGTACTCCCTGCAGACCTAACTGCAGGACGGCAATAGGAAATTCCAGGTGGTTTCTTATTCCAGGAAACTCTTCATACCAGTCAGAACCAAATCCTTCACATAATTTAATAACTGCGACATTGATTTCTCTTAAATCACCGCAGCTCTGCGCCCTGAAGTGCTTTTAAAAATTAATACTTTTTTTTTTTTTTTAAGAGTAGGTTAATTGCCCCCTTGTTTTAACAAGAAAGGCTGACAGGGGACTGCAAGGGCTGGTTTACGACCAGCACTACGTCTGAACAGAGATCACACAGAGTGACTGCATCCCTACAGCCCTGCTGCAAGCAGCTGTGCCCCCGCTGCTCCCTGCACCCTGGGCCCTTCCTTCCTGCAGCCAGGCAACCACGCAGATCCCAGGGGGTACCTGGGCTTCCTCTGCAGCCCCGTGCAGGTCGAGCTGTTTTGCTGCAGGAGAAAAGGAACGAGCTTCAGCACAGCTGGCTTCAGAACTGTGACTTCCACGCTCACCAGGAGCTGCTCGGCCCCGCTGCACGGAGCTCCGTGTCACTCCCCGGGGTCACTACATGAGGAGCTTCTGCGCGTGCAGGGTAATGCTACGCTGGACAGACATAAGGAACAAGCTGAATCAAGTTAAGCAAAGGGAAACAGATGTTCCTTTGCTTTTAAGATAAGGCCCAGGGCACACGCTGCAGCTTAGCGTACACACCAGCCTGGGGTCATCAGATAGCCGAGTATAAATTAAAACCTTCTGCATTTAGTGCTTTGTTGGGATGTTAACAGCTCTTACTAGCAGCGACAAAAGCTAGCTGAGGCATAAAGGAGCATAAAAAGGCCTTTGCAACGGAATCACTGCATACAGGTGTCAGGCTCCCCAGCACCTCAGGACTTCAGGCTTTGAGGCTAGAGGAGTAAACAGCAGAGAGGGAGGGAAGCTGTGGAAACTGGAGTCCTGCTTCTCTGCAGGGCTGTGATCTCGAAGGCTGTACGTGCCTTCAGGAGACGTTGGTCTTGAAGAAGATGACACCACAGGGTCTGTGCAAGACTTTGGCTTAAGACAACAGTTCCCAGGATCAAGAAATGCTATCAGACTCCAGTACGGTCTCATACATAACTATTTTCTAAACCTTAATTTAAGCCACTTGTTTATAAAAAGAATGCCAGCAGACCGGCAAGGATGAATCACCCCATGGCAAGCCAAAAAAACAAAAATATTGAGGAGGAAAGAAGTTCAAGTTCACATTAGGCTGCTCTGACCATGCAAATGAAGCATCTTTTCCAACGTGCAGGAGGCATTCAGCGAGGCTGCTGCGACACGCACAGAAATCACTTCTCACCAGACCCAAGAGGCAGCGGTGAATGATTCCACTAAAAAGAAATTCCCAGAGCAATTAAGATGCGTGGCAACTCCCACTCACGGCATCCTCAGGCTGGCAAAGTCTTTACAATCTGAAGGCGGGCCTGAGGAGCTCCGGAACAAAACACAGCAAGAAGGTGGAGAACCAAATGCCAGGGCTGAAGGAAGAAACGTCAGCCTTCCCATTCTGTGCACCCGCGGGTTCCTGAAACCCTAGGGCACAAGAATAATTCTCAGACCACTGCTGGCAACAGGCAGCATTCGCCGCGCAAACATGTCAACAGAATCATCAGGCCTTTGCTCTTCAGTCCTTTTCCACTCTCAGTATCATGAGCATTGCTGGCAAACTCTGAAGAGAAGCTGCCTAACGCAGCCCGAGACCTGGCTGGGATCCTGCTGCAGGGTCACGTCGGGGATGTGGCACACAAAGGGATGGCCGAGCTTCACCCCAGATCAGAGATGGCATTTCCACTCTTTCCCTCTGCCCCCCCGGACAGCACGCAGAAAGCCCAGCATTGGCAGGCTGCTGAGACACAGAGCACTGTAACCCCAGGGTACAGCAAGCTCTTTGCACTGCTGAATGATCACAGATTGGATTCAGTTATCTAAACAAAGACAAGAGAATAGTCTGCAGCCACGTCTGAGGACAGCTCTCACATAAGCACCCAATCTATCTTGGCTGCCCAGTGACCACAGATTTAATCAAGAACCTCTTACCAAAGCGTGCAGCAAACTCTTCATGTTCTCTCTTGGGTTTCAGTCCTCTGTCTGGCATGGTCCTAACAGCCCAAGGCTTAACGGCTCTTGCCACTCCTGCCCCACCAGGAAAGGATGGAAAAGACAGGTACTTTCCTGCACAGTCACCGGGAGAGACGTAATCACCCAAGCCGCTCCCACACCTTCTGAATGGCATGTTTCAGCTTTCCAGGCAAATCGTTAATATTTAACAGTTTGGCAACTGGGACAGCATGAAACCAGTAAAATGGAAAACACTGCTGAAGCAAGGGATGGGAAGCCTGCAGGACGTTCCCAGATGACTCCACGTGAATGTCACTGCCTCCAGTCAACTGCCTGCTCTCTACGAGATCCAGGCTCCAATTCTGGCTCCTACCAAAAAATCATCAGCTTTGCTTTGGATGGAAAGCACTCGGTTTTATCAGTGAATCTCCACATTGGCACTAGTGTCAGAGCGCTCGCTGCAAGCCCTGTAGAAAGCTCAGGGAAGTCAAGAGCTGAGCAGTTCAGAAAGGCTGACCTGGAGCTGTACCTCGGCAGAGAGGAGGATGACTGAAGACTGAACGCCTCCGGGAGGCAGGAGAGCACAAAACAAGCGTTGTTGCACAGCAGTGGCACAGGCACACAGCCACCTGGTGACATGCATCCGTCCACACTGCGGCAGGCAGCACACCTCCGAGGCACCACCTCTGCAGAGCAGCTTCACATCGGGAAACAAAGCTCTAACAGAAGTCTTACTCGGTGCTTCTCAGTTTCAGAGCACACAGGTTGACAGATTACGGCCATGGGTTATCCAGGAAGTCCCAAGGAGCAGTGCTCAGCACACAGGCTTTCTGAGAAGCACCAAACAGAACAGAAAAAACATTCAAAAACGCTCAGTTTCTCATGGGAACAAACATACGTGGCACTACTGGCTGCTGTGTGGCACAATGTCTGAGCAAAAGAACTGGTTTCGCTGTGACAAATTCAGTGATGGACACTTCCCTGTTGCTGCATTTGAAGCTAAAGAACTCTTGCAAGGACGCTGCAGTAGGTGCAGTCTCCCAGCAGTTGCCTTGGAAAAGGTCAGAGCAAAAGCATGACTGCCTGCAATCACCTCGCTCCGTTCTGCTGCGTCCTCCCCAGGATGAGAGCAGCAAAAGAACTTTCCATTTTTCTGGAATTCACCCGAGGTTGTTTTATGTCCTGTTTGCTTCGGAGCCCTTCTGCTCTTCTATCACTTAGCCAACACAAAGCAGCAGCTCCTTTTCACAAAGAATCTCCAAAACTTGCTCTTGCTAAGCTGGCTGAGATCAATTTCCGCACGCAGCGGGGGAAGGAAGCCGACTGACCACTTACATACTAGAAAATACATAAGTTAAAGAAATAATTAAGCTTCTTTCCCGTTAAACCCATCAGCCAAACTGCACAGACGTGCAAGCTGAGACCTGTGAAGAGGACCCATCTCCCTCTTCCCATCACGGTCTCTAAAATGGTTTCCACAAGTTGATGAGATCACATTTCTGTCTCATTCCTCCCACAATTAATTCTGCAGGAGGCAAAGATCAATGCTACTATAATTCATCTACTTATCTGCTTTTATCCAAGCCGAAGACTCTGGTCAAGTGTAGCACTGCACCACCAGCACCTGGTGATGGACCGCACTGGTGCAGCAGATGAGCCACCAACACAAAGCACTCCCAGCAGCTTTGCTCAAGGAGCTCAGTTTGGGCTATCACACCAGGAGCTTACCTTAAAGGGCTCAAATCCCAGCTTACATAAATCCAAATGTGCAGAAATCAGAGTCTCATGGAGGTTCAAGTCCTCTCCCTCCCAATAAAACAGAAGTACCATTAGCAGGAATTACCCTATCTCCGTCAAGAAGACAGGACATGCCTCAGTTTGCTGTTTCCTACTGCCATGAATACGTTTCACATCATGTTTCTGAATAAAGTTCTCTTTACAATCAAACTGCTCTTCCCTGCTGAACCAATTCAGCCCATACTCCAACGCTCACGACACCACATCCACTGCTGAGCAAGAAGCTGAGGCATCCCTACAGAATCATACAGGAAGAAGAGACAGATTACAAAAGAAGAAATTTCTGTTTGTACATGTGTCCTGGCACTCAGCATTACAGAAAAGAAGAACATTCAAAAGCCCACTATGGCTCACCAGGGCTTCCTGGAGTGATTTGTGATGTGCTGAAGCACGATGCCAGCACTAAGTACGCCCAGACTGCCCCATCTACCCTCGTGCCTCCCTTGTGTTGCTCTCAGCACCTCTGGGCTCCGTTGCAGGGCACGCTTAGAATTAATCACAGAACGTCTGCAAAGGTCAATCTTCACCTTAAGGCAGAAAAGGGAAGGGAAACAAACTCAGCTCCATTTCACACACGCCCAAACGCTGCCCGTGTGCTTATCTGTCACACCAACTCACAAACCTGAGGCAGATCAGCTGCGATGTGCAGATTAGCTGGTTCCCACACTCAGAGGAAGCTTGGCTCTGCCGGTAAGCTTCTTTGTGACCAGAAAAGAAGTCTGACTTGTAGACAGTGTGGATGAAGATTCTGAACACAAACCACAACTCCACACACCTTAAAGTTTCCTTTGAGAACCTCTGGGCACCTTTGAGGCTGTATGGTCCAATGTGTCATTAATTATGGAGCCCCAAACAAACCTGCTAGTCGGGACACATTAAGGGACCTTAAGTAACTAAAAAAATCAATTACTCTGAACTTTCTAGTGTGAGTTCCTTGTACCATCATCTACTCCAAATGAGTATTCTGCACATGGCTGGCAGCACACTCCGGCCCCACAGCACTGCCACAGTTCTGTCCCTTCTTATTCTTCATCAGGAGGGAGAGTCACACTCACACAATGGCTCAGAACACAAGGCAGGGGCTGGAAGTCAATGGGTGCCCTGCAATTCCATCCCCACTCTTTCTCCCTGGCTGCTTCTCGGAGGTGTTTGAAGCACAGCTCTGCCCGCCTGAGGGAGGAGGCCGGACCCCATCTGCTCCCCTGGTAACCAGTACAGCACCTTACTGAGAGAGGAGGGCTGGGACTACGGGGTCACTCAGTTTGGATGCTGCACTGATAGGTCTAACTATCTGCAGATTTACTATTGTCAGATGTTGGGATAAAACAAAAACAAAACAAACAAGAACTGCTGCAAAGAACACGCACAGCCAGACACTGCCAATACCTACATCAGCTCCTAGAAGGGATGTAGCTAGTTCCTTCTTTATCCACACTCAGCACTGTCAGATAAGCCACTTTCCAGTCGTTACTGGCTAATCTTACTGTAAGAGGTTGCCAAAAACAAAGGGAAACACTTCAAGAACTCCAGAAAGACATCTTCCAGCCCAGGGGGATCCCTGAGGTGAGGATGCCTGCGGGTCCTCCCGTGGGATGCTAGATGAGCTAGGCAGACTGCTCCATCCACACTGCAAAAAATGAACTGGTTGGGATCTCACTTCACTGGGCACTGAACCGATGCAATCCTTAAACATTCACTGGTCAGGAATCCACCACTTCTAATTAGTGAGAGAGCAGGTGCAACGTTCAGAAGTGAAGGAAGTTTTAGGAGGCAAACGATTTCACTGCCATTTTCAAATTCACACTTACCTATACCCACCCTCCTGCAAAAGGATTCTCCCGTGTACTTTCTGCGTTCACATTTAAGCTCATTTTAAAAGATAAGCAACTGTATCACAGACAAGCTCCTGCCAGGCCAATGGATAGCTTCTGAATTGCTGAGAATTTACCCCAATTACACACACCTCCGACCTGGTGCTGGACAAATTTACGACACTCTCTTCCTTTCCCTCTACAGCACAATCCTAAAAAACAAAACCCATCACCATAAAGCACTGTTTTCCCCAAAGCCATCAGTAGCCATGTACTTACCTGAGTAAAATCACCATTTTTTGGTAAGAAGTCAGTGGGGTCCACAGATGCATAGTTTGTATCCAAGAAATGTGGTCTGCTGATGGGATTCATATAAAAATCGTGAGAGGAATTAAAATATTGCCTGTAAGGAAATGGGAAAAGCAGTTATTGCCTGTCCGTCCTTAGCACTCCTCAGGTTGCTTCAGACTCCATCAGCAGCAGTGAAGGGGCAATTATGGGATGACACACACAAGAAGTTGACGTAGAAAAGCTAAGTTTATCCAGAAGAGATATCTGTGAGGCAAAATCAGACACCTACAGGATCTGCCTTAAGACCAAGAATCCAGTTCTCAGCAATTTGTGTAAACTGAGAAGGATTTCACAGGAAAGAAGAGTCTGCAGGACTATATGTGTCAGGCCTGACAACAAAGCAAAATTGAGGCTCTGAGACGTCCCAGCAGCCCGTGTCTGACGGCGTGATGGGACCTGGCAGTCACGCTACGTAAGGACAAGCATCGAGTTGCAGGGAAATATCACACCCAAACCCCTGCTCGGGTCGTAAAAATGAGGCAGCCCTCCCTACAAGCAGCACAGCGAGGGGGCTGGGACAGCTAACAGCCCCCCCACACCCCCACAGATCCACAAAGCTCAGCAAAGACAGATAGAAACTGAAGGGTTAGGAACATGCAAGCCCAGACAGAACCGTTAGTCCAGACAGAGATCGATTTCAGATGTAACTGATTATACCTCGTTACAAGGCAAAAATCTCTACCGACCTAATACAAGAGAGAAAAGCAAAGGTCTTCTGATGAGTCCCTGCTGGGGAGGGCACGCGGCAGCCCCTCCTGCCTCCCTGCCCCAAGCTCTGGCTTCCTCTGAGCAGAAAGGAGGGCAGAATGGCAAAGGAACAATTCCCTTCCTCTTTCCCAGGCGCAGCCTCTGCTCCGTATTCCATGGCTGCGCTCTGCTTTGCTATTACACACACGAGCCCCTTCTCTCTCCTGCAGCAGCAGCAGGAATGTGCTCTGTAATCTTTCCCGTAAGGGCCGTGCACTCATGCTGCTTGGGCAATCGCCACCCAACATGTTTTCATGCTGGAATCACTGAAACGTTTCACCCCATCAGACCGTTTCCTCTTGCGGCCAGCTGCGCGCTCTCCAAAGTGCCAAGGTTACAGAACCAGAGCAATAAACTTCAGCAGGGGTTAGGAGGAGGAAAATTTGAAAAGAAATAGCATCCAGGAACAGAGCTGGGGGATGGATGACTTTGCTGCTGAAGTATTATGAAGCAATTAGGACACCACGTGTGGCCGGCAGCTCACCCATGCCCCACGCTCACACTTACATACATGATTCTGTACAAACACGCTTCTCTGCTCATTCTTCCTCCTTTTTGAATCATTAAAGGCAGTATCCTCAATCCATTCAGCCCAATTAAAATCTGCGTACAGCTTCTGGGAAGTAAAGTATTTATGGACAGGGAAGGGCTTGTTTAAAATGCTTTCCAGCTGAAATTGCTGCGTTCTCACCCTCTCTCCTCTGCACAAGGACAGAGCTTGGCTAGCGCTTCACGAACTAACCAGGGAAGCTATTTTAAGAGAAAAATGAGCGCTGCCTCCTAACACCAGTGCCTCGTGGGGTGGACAGGAGTCAGCCAAGGTAACAGGAAGGAAACCGAGATAGCCTCAACCTCCCTGGCCCGAACTGCTGCGGAACGAGCAGCGCTGGCATGCTGCTTCGTTTCCTTTAGCCTTGGTTTTGAAATCTGTGCATGTGAGATGCACTTTCTCCTAGCACTGAGAACAAGGTTGTCCTGGAGAAGCACCGTGCCCTTCAGGCACAGGGCTGCTGTGTTTGCTGCGATGCAGGAACCTGCTGCGAGCCCCCAGGAGGGGGATGCCTTACAGCAGCTCAGCTCTCCCACCCCGCCACGTTCCGTGGGAAGCCAGCCCCTCCAGCAAAACCACACGGCCACAAGGAAGGAATGCTGCTCTTCCCCTTCTGTTTGTCACAGAGAATCTGGCTCAAGAGCTCCGTTTCAATCAGGTTACACGTGCTGACCCAGCGACACCTCCTTCTGCAGGTAAGGGTTCCACTCTCTGCCCCACGTGCAAAGAAAGGCAACAGAGCTAAACTCAAAGTCATCTGTAAGAAGAAGAACATCCAGAATCGTAACCAGAGGGACATCTCCCTGTAGGAAAACACGAAGGGAAGCACACGAAGGCGTACAACGTTCAGAACCCAACAAGCACACAGCCTTACTTGCAGACATGCTTCCTACCCTTCTGTAAGGAATAAAGCAGAGAAATTCTTTCAACCCTGAGCTCTGGGACTTTGCGAGCTGGGTGGGGAGCATCTTGGGATCACATCCATTTCAGACAATTGCTTTAAAGAGCAAGGCTGCTTTTTTTTGCTGCCACCCACTCTAAATATAGAAGCAGTGGAACACTCTGGTACAAGGCAAACCTGAACTGACATCTGACTCACCCCAACCATATGATGTCAGTCCAGCCAGCGGGTCTCTGGGTAAGGCCATTCCACATACTCCTAAAGAAAGCTGCTGGGCATTTTGTTTGCTTGTTCTTTAGAAAAATAATTAAAAGAAACAACTCGCATTTTCAACAGCAGGAAGCAGAGGAACGCGCTGCAGACAGGCTCTTGCTGGAATCCACACCTCAGGTGAGCCAGTGTAATCCACATCCCTCCCAGGAGGTGGGTTTCCATCCCTTGACAGCTTAAGCTTGCCATAACCTCACACCATCAGTGCGTCCGGTGCATTTGAAGCCTTTGTGGGGCTGTAATTTCACTGGAGACCTGCTCTGGGGTCTTTGGCCAGGCTTTATGCTCTGATGGCACAGCCCTCCACTCGGAGATGCAAGCTCCACATTTCCAGCCAGCAAATGAGCAGAGGACCCAGGCTGCCCAGGCATCGATCCAGGCACTCTTCTTCCCCTTCAGTTCACCAACTCATGCATTTCAGAACCTGCTCCGCTCACAGGTGGCAAAGTGGGGAAGTGCATGAAAACGGCAGGAGAAGAACGAGGTTGCCTGCTTTAGAAACCACAGCAAGAAATCTTTGCTCCAGTTTTTGAGAAATACGTTCTGTACACGTGTGACACCACTTTCAACAGCACCGACTGGGCTGACCTAGAATTCCTTGAAGGAAGGGAAGTACTGAGCTGACTGCTGCAAAAAGCCCAGCTCTTCAGGGATAGTTGCCCTCGAAATTAACGGAGCTCCAGCTCTTCCCTGCAGGGGACTTGAACCTCTTTTGCTCTTCCAAAAACGTTTAATACACTGTTTACATTTTCAGCTTAAGAAAGTCTGAAACAAAGAGGCAAGCTCTGGTATCTTTTAAGTAAATTCTGTAGCACGAAACTACTGAAAAGAAACAGGAAAAACCAGCTTCAGGACAAAGCTGTTGCCATGAGAGTAAGCCCTGTTCAAACACAGCCACTTGCAAATGAGATTTCAGGATTTCTACCTATGACATCCCAGCCCTGTATCACACCTAAAGAGATTCAGCTGCAGTTTTCAAGTATGAAAGAACAGAGTTCTTTATTTCTCCATGAAACACAGATGTGGAAAACTTCACCTGGAAGGTAATTTTTACAGTTACCTGGGTATGAAAAACAGGAAGCTAAAGGCCTAGCCTTGGCTAAATTCTCCAGCAAATAAAGGCTACAATGAGCCTCACTTCCTAAAGAAATGGTAACAAAGTCAGCAAGTTTACATTTGCATTAAAAGCAGGCATGTCTTTGCAGGATAAAGGCTGCAACATTTCCAGTAGATTTGACACAAAGAGCCAAGAGCAGCACTGGAGAAGAAGAAAGTGAAGGGCAAAACCAGAACAAATGGTCAAAGGAAAAAAAAACCCAACACAATAGACAAACACAATCTAATCCTGTGGTTTGATGCAGCAAAACAGAAATTCTGTTATAGCTCTCTTGAGAATTCACAAACTGTAATTTACAGGAATCACGCTCAAGAAGTATACACTTTTCCAATCAGAGACAGGCTAGCTAAGAGCAGATACTGAACTTATCTGATAAGCTGGCCTGAATTCTCACTTTGGGGAGTAACTGACCAGGCAGAGCTCCACTCAGCACCTATGGGACAGCTTCTTGGTAATTATACATCAAGAACTGTCCTGTCACATTCCACCTTCTGCTAGCTCACTTTGCAGGCTGAGGAGGACCAGGCACGGGAGAAATGAGCAGAACTCATTCACAGACAAAAGGAGCTCACCCCTCTGAGCACAGAAGCTGAGTATCACTACTGACAGCCAGGCTGGAGCTCGGACACCCATGAGGATGGATCTCTGTTCTGCAGAAACATGCAGAAATCCGTTCAGGAGGGAGGTTAAACTAAATCCTCAAGCACCGGGAACACAGTTACTAACTCACGATATCGAATTCTCCTTCTTTTACTTTCCTTCCCTCCACCTCTGACCTAACTAAAAACACATCCTGTGTCTCTGTGCCACTCCCTGCATTCACAAAGAGAGCAGAGCAGCCATCAGCATCGCCCAGTCCCAGAGGGCACGAGGCCATTTTACCTCCTGCCATCCCTAGCGTTCCTCCTTCTGCTCCTGGACAGAGGTACATCACAGAGGATGAGAACATCACTTATTGTTACACACAGATCTCCCCAGAATGCTATCTGCAGCATGTAACCTAGGTGATTTTCTGCACGAGGCAGCTTGACTCAGGAGGAAGTCACAATTTCTCACACGAGCCCATACTCATCACTTCACACCTTGTGGAGTGAGCTCATCAGTGAAGAGAATCAATTACAACCTGAAGAAGAAGTCAGACTCGTGAACTCTGCATTGCACAGTTAGGCAGTTGTATAGAGTTTTTCAACAAAGACATGAGATTGTAGTATTTACCCAGTTTCCAGTCACCTACACAGCAATAGATTTTAATGCCACTTCACACAACTCTGCCACCAGCACCACTAGTTTGTTCTTCCTTGTCTACACTATCTGCACAGAGCTACAGATGCACGATGAATTAGTTCAGCTGAACTGTGCTAATGGGGTGTTTTTAAAAACTCCATTAGTGTAACAAATCCAGGCAGAACCAAGGCTGTTTCTCCCTTGCAGCAGCCATCAGGTTTACCAGAAATCAAAGCTTCGTTGTCTTTGTGTTTTGTCTTTTTTTTTTTTTAAAGTTGTTTGCTGCTTTTTCCAAGATGTAGCAGTTTATGAAATGCCACAAGATGACTGTGATGCAATTATTTCCCCATCAGTTAGAGAAATAAACCAGGAAAGCGCTAAGAAACAGTTGAATCACAGGGTGTGCAAGAGCAGAGGAGAATTATATAAAGGAGAAGAGCACTCACTGGTTTTCACTTGGGAAAGATGAGGTTGGGAAAGGAGCAAGATAGCAGTCACCCCACGAGTCGGCAGCCAGCATGGAACTCTGGAAGCAGAACACAAAATGGTCAGAGCAGAGAACCAGCACAACTCCCCCCAGCCCCCCCCTTGTCTTCCCACTCCCCCATGCAGTGCCCATGTCTGAAGCACCAGGCACTCGGTGAGACGGGCCTCTTTTTTTAACCTTCGTGTTCCTGAATGCGGGAATATGGCTCATAACTCAAACATGATTTATAGACAGAGAACTGCGGGGACGCGGAGGCTCTTCTGAGATACGGGATTGCTTTTTGCCCTGTTCAGAACAAATGCATCAGGGATTTGGTCTTATTTGTCCCAGCGTGCCTTCTAAAACACAACCCTATTCACCTCTGCCACTCTCAAAACAGACACGGGGAGACCGAGCCACAGCTTTAGTGTCTCTCAGAGAGGCGACGTGGAAACAAAGTTTATGATCTTGCACAAAGTCTTCAGCCCTTTCCCTAGCAGCCTGGCACCTCCCAGTGTGTATAGAGGGATCATTTGAATCACAGCCCTGTTTTTTTTCCCCACCCATTTCAAAAGGATTCGACAGCCATCACCACAGCCTTCCAGCATTCGCCATCAATACTTCACACCCCTGGACAGCTGCCTAGGAAGTCTGGCACGTAGCTCCTGTGCGTGTGCACAAGGACTAAAGGGATGCGGTGAGGGGACTGGTGGCTGTGCCTTGCCCAGACTCCTCCTGGGGGCACGGGGACAGCCCTGGGCACCGCTCCCCCTGGGGGTCACCCTGTGGCCTCACCTCCATGGGCAGCACGGCGAGAGGGGAGCGGAAGCCGGGGATGCTGCAGAGAGCATCTCCTGCAGGCTGCTGCTCGTGCTGAGGGCAGCTCTTCCCCCCGTCCATGGCCGCGTGTGCTGAGGGCATCAGCCCGTGTCCCTCATGAAGTCCCTGGGGCCGGGGAAGCAGGATGTGAAGAGGCAGGAGGCTCTTTATCTGTGCTCTTCACCCCGTACCATGTCCTACGATGGAAAAGAAACACGTGTTTATGGTTTGGGAAGGGGAAGAAGGCAGGTCCAAGAGCAAACCCAGCTAGGACATCAGTAAATAGACCACAAAATCCCCGCTGCCTCTGTGCAGAACAGAGAGGTGTTTTACTGGGAAACTGAGTTCTCAAATATCATCACACCTGGAATTCACCCACACAGTGAACTTGCATTAAGCACCTGTCCTGCCCCACTGCACACACTGTGCACGGATCTGGCAGATCGTCCTACATCTGTGATTTCTGCAGTAGACTAAGTGCTGGATTTTAGCTTGAGGAATTTTTCTTTCCGATACACAAAAAGATTTTGTACTTCTGAGCAGAGACTTCACTAAAAATGATCCATTTCCCAAGGCCGCTCATTTGCACAGCAACTCACGCTGGCTTCCTAAGTAACTTGGCAGGCTTGAGCTGTTAGGAAGCAGCTGAAACGCCAGACAAAGGCCCGCAAGATACCCACATGCCACCAGTAATCAGCATCTATTAGCACGCAGGCACTTAATTCAGCCCAGTGAATGCTAGGTTCAGTTCTCACAGCCAGAAGAATGTGACCCATGGTGGGGCACCACCTCTCCAAAACAGTCCTGGCACCATCGACAGGAACACACATGGCCAGCGCCTCCAGCCCCGTGAGTAGCTCACACACTGCCACCCGTGGCAAAACAAAAGCTTTTTTTTTTTTTGTCCTGTCACTCTTTGCCATCTACCTTCAGTCCAAAGAGGCTCATGTGTACCCACACAGCGGTACGGAGCAAACAGCCCAGACCCTCTGCTGTGCACAGCAAGGTGAAACGGGATGGTACACTTTTAACATCGCTGTTAACCTAAAACACAGAAACCCACCAGCTGCCTGTTGTTCTCCCTGCTGCCAGCAAGAGCAGAAAAACAAGAGAAGAGTGCACATCTTCCTCGGTCCCCCCCCCTGCCTCCCATGACTGTGCTGCCAGCAGCCCAGCCGCCTGGTAAATGAAACTTGCTAATGCACCCTTCATTGAGCTAGCCAGCAACGCAGAAAAACCAAGCAGCACAACCTGAAGCTGCCACTTCAAATACGCCAGCTCCGATCATTCAGAAGGTACTATTAGCTCCAAGGAGTAGTTTTGAAAAGTCACTTCCGAGTCAGAGTTCCTTTAAAAAATAAAGCGACTTCTCAGCCCACAACGTGATTTCTGCGTTTGTAACGGAAAGCGAAATTGAAGCGGGTGTTTGCTCCTGTCCCTGTCCCAGCAGCCATGGCAGGACAGCTCTGGGAGCAGGGCTCACGTGGAGGCTGCAGCACCCACAGCTCAGTGACTTGGGAGCCTTGGCATGGATGCACTCTCCCTGGGAAGGCAGAGCCACACATCAGCTCCAAAGAACGATGCTCATTCCGCTACAAAAAAGCACGCTCCATTTTAATTAATTAATCGCTAAACGAATAAATGCTCTTTACCAAGGCCCAGAAATGCCAGGATCCTTTTCACTGACCTTACTTTGCCGTAGATTCGCTGCGGTCTTATTCTTTTACTACCAGAAGTGTTTCTTTTTATTGCGCTATAAAATCCACACTTGGGCTTTATAGTCCATAAGCCTGGGAGCAAAAATAGTTCAAAACACTCCACTAGCACCCCGGCACCCTAATTAATATACTGGCCTCAGGCTTCCTGATTTATTAGTCAAACATCAGCACTAGGGTTCCCAAGAAGCAGCCTGCCCACCACATGCAGCCCTGGAGCCTCATTAGGGGCTGCATACACAGGGCCTTTCCCAACAGCAACCAGCTCAGCAGCAGGAGCCCCACTCACACGTAACGAAGTGCTGATGCTGAAGCAAAACCTGCTTGATGTGACATCTCCTGAACACAAAGGGCTGCAGACGGATTCCTCGAGCAGAGCAATGCTCCTGTCCCACCTATCGAGCGGCTCTGCGCAGAAAAGATCGTGGAGACGTTAAAATATTCAAGGAATTCTTCCTCCCAAGGCACACAATTTATTACAATACAGCTTGCACAGAGGGCTGCATAAAGGCAGACTTTGACCTCCAGCCCATAGTGAAGACACGCAGGAAAAAGGCTTGATCAGCACGAAGCAAAGCAGCCTGTGCTTCAGCGTAGTCACCCCAGGAGATGCTTTTTTTCCTCATGCTTTTCAGGTTGCTTTCTTCTTTTGCTTTGTATTTTTCTCTGATGCCACTGGGTGGTTGACAAGAGATCCTACGAAGTTTTAATTTACATCTTCGGAAGGAAGTGGTGAGAGAAAGGCTTGAACACAAAACAACACAAAGGTTTAGCACGGCTCCGCAACGCAGGTGAAACTGAAGGGTTGGCTTAAAGAGCAGCTCTGCCTCGGCCTTTCCCAGCCACAGCCCTCCCCGCTGCTCTCCCTGCTCAGTGGGTTGTGACAAGAGGAGCCCTGCTGACGGTGAAGCCCACGCTGTAACACCCAGACCCCCCCCCCACACACAAAGCAATGGGGAGCAGAGCCCCACAACCAGGATTGTTTGCCACCTCCACCAACCTGCTCCAAGTCCCCCAGCCTTCCAAGCCGGGCAGGCTGAAAGGATCACAAAGCAACAGAACAATGTAACCAAAGATCTCTGAGACTTTATTCAAATACATCGAGCTGCAAATGGCATAAACAGTTTCCCTCTGTAGATCACTTCAAATAAAGCTTGGCTGCTGCTGAGCAGAGGCGGTGAGGAGAGCCGACCTCAGGGTCAGCATCACAGACACACTTCAGAGATATCGACGTCTTCTGGTGCCTCTAAAACACCGTCCCCGTTCTCACCAGAGGGCTCTGGGATTTATTTTATTTATTATTTTTTTTTAACTTCTCTTTCTTCCAGCTTGTAACAGCTTTCGATAGGAAATCAGAAGCAGTTATATTCCCGTAACGGCTGTAGCAAATATACAGCTTTACTTCTACATCCAAAGTCACTTATGAAGGGGAAAATCAATAGCAGCGTTTCTGCTCGGCATCCCCGTGCCTTGGCAGCACCAGGTCTCACGGGCTGGATGCATGGCAGATGCTCCACACTACAGCAGCCTTGGTTCCTTAGGAAAACTCACGCACAATAGCCCAGACCCAATTAGCAAAATGAAGGAAAAGGGCTTAAGAAGTGTAAACTCCAATCCTCGAGCTACAGTCAGGTGGTCAATGACAAGGTGTAATTGCTCAGTGCAGCTCTAATTCAGCAGCAGCCCAGCAACCAGGTGTGTTTAGCTGGGAGCTCCAAGGAACGCAGTGATAGTGAGTGACACCCAGACCTCACGGGGTCCCCATCTTGTCCCCTGGGCCACACTGAAAGGGATGGATCCCCTCAATACTGTCCCCAGACAAAGCAGCACAGTGCTGGAGAACTGCTGTCTTCGTGCACAGAGCACCAGAGCTCCGTGCTGGGCTGACGGATGCAGCCACGCAGCTGCCACCTCACCAGCATCTGTGCATGCAAAGTGCACTACTACAGCCTGAACACAAACAGAAGTACAGCAGCTCCCTGCTGTATGAATGCTAGAAGCAGGAACAGCCCCAGCGTGCGGCAGTGTCAGCATCCTTCGGGCAGCCACAGAAAGCCACGAAAATCAGCAATTCCTTGCAAGCCAGAGCTCCATTTCCACATCCTGTGCTGTCACTGTCACAGTAAAAATGGATGCTTGCTGACTATTAGGTTTTTCGGACTTCTACTTCATAAGCCTTAACAGGCAGCGTGCTACCACCGAGTTCGGGAACCACAAACTGACTGAGGCTTTTTATAGAACTAGGAAAGAAAATGCAGGATCACGGAAAGCGGTGACCTCAAATTCCAGGGCAGAGCTGCTGGGGCTGAAGCTGCTGGGGCTGAAGCTGCTGGGGCTGAAGCTGCTGGGGCTGAAGCTGCTGCGGCCACAGCGCGGCCCCGGGTGGGTCCTGGGCACCAGGAGGTAACGCTGGCAGCATCCAAAAGCTCCCCACGTGCAGCACACTTCAAAATACAACTGCTAAGTGATTAAGACTGATTTCTGGAGGGTTGCGCTATTTGTTGGATAGAATTAGCTGAAGCACGCCATTGCCATAACTACTTAGGAAGTAAACAACCAAAAAAGCACCAGAAGAATGAAACAGTGGAAGGATAAATGGCTAAAATCTGCTGGAATGGCTCTTGCTTTGCATAATGTATTTGCTCTTTCATTCGTTGCTGCAAAACCTATAGAAAATACCTAGTTGTAAAAAACAAATTAAAAGCACAAGCCACAAAGCTGGTCACCGTAACAGCTTCCAACCCAGCAAAATGGAACCACTGAGGACGAGGCTCCTGTCACCAGCAGCCGTGGTAAGGAAGGCAGAAGTGGTAAAGGAGAACACCAGGAGAACACCAAGCCTGCAGACAGCACCTGGGGCAAGCAGCGGCTGGGACAGGGCGAGCTGAGCCCAGCAGCAGGTGGGCAAAGCCCCCAGGGCTCCATGCACAGCTCAAGGAACAGCAACCTGCCCCTCCTGATGCAGAGTGATGGCACTCGGCAGCGATTACACAACCTGGGGTTGCCAGGCAGCTGGGGCTCATAGTGAAACCGCTCCAGCCGAGCGTGACAAAGCCCCGCGAGCGATCGTGAGTCATTCTGATTAAGCTATAGGAATAATTCCTCTATTAGTAAGTTGGCTTACAGGTTTGCCATTCAGCCCAAGCCACAATAGGCAGGAATTCCGATGGAATTCCTCCTGCCCAGGTGTTACAAGAGAGCATATTTCCAATTTTAACAGCCTGATCTTTGTGGAAGTGTAAAATTGGTGCAGCGATCCCGGATTGCAAGAACACAAGGACTTGTCCTGCAGCAGTCAGCACCAGCAGCGCTGTGGTGCAGGCTCAGCTCACAGCTGCCCGCATCCAGGGGAGGTGGGAGCCCGCAGCACACTCAGGACAGGCGAGCACTTCCTCCTCGTTGTGTTTCAGCCTTTGTTCGCTCATTCTGAATCGTTCTCCATTAAAGGAAAGACAGGAGGAACCCACAGGCGTGCCCAGAACAGTCAGAACTGAAGCTGCTGAGCATCGAGTTACAACGTACCTGTAACAAGAGGAAGGGCTTCGAAACACGATCCCGCTCCTCTGCTGATGCAGCCGGGCCCCGGTGCTCTGCTCCACCTGTGTGGCTCCCAGGAGCACAGCTCCAACACGAACTGCCCCAGGAAACAGGAACCGAGCACCATGCAAGGCCGAAAAGTGATTTTATGTCTCAATGACTGAGCTAGCTTCAAGTTCCCCTTTAATGCTTCTTCTTGCCATATTTTTGGATGGAGTTTAGACCGAGCATTTTGCCTTGAGCAGTGAGGAAGAAGGCTTCAAACCAGAGCCCCAGCCCCTGGCACCAGCAGGGACTCATGCTGTGGAACAGGAAAACCAAGGAGGAAAAGTCAGGGTCAGCCCTGCATGTCTTCAGCCTCACACATTAGAAAGCATAAAAGAAAATGAGCCTGATCTTCCAAGTAACATTAGGACGTTACAGAAGAGTAAAGAAAAATTTATCCTTAGGCTGGTGAGGAACACAGCTCAGTCCAGATACAATAGCACAGGATAACATCAACCTAGACGATAATAAGTGTCTGTGATGAAAATGGAATCACTTGAGGGCATGCTAACCCAGCACTTTAAGTCACCTTGATCTCCTGAATGTTTTCAGCTAGAAAGAATGCACGTTGGGTGCATTTGTTCTGTACAGACTTAGCCCCATAACCTGTGCACACAGCACCACCAGGCTTGGGAGCAAGACAAGGGAACGGGGCAAACCTCACTGCTTACATGGACCGTGCCAGCCAACACCAAACTGCAGTGACTGAAAACAAACTGTTTGACAGATTAACTGCTGCAATTACATCGTCTGTGAACAAAGAGAAGAGCTGAGATCATTCTGAAGCTTCTTGCCAGATCTATCCAAGATATATGGTGGTGCAAGCAAAGGAGCTAACTCGTCCTCCAAAGACAGCGGCACACAACAGGGCGAGAAGGAAGAATTCTGCCTTCCCAGCAGTACCAGCCCCTCCTTGTTTGAAGTTAAGGTCATGCAGAGAAAAACTAAAAATCAATGACAGCTTTTGGGCAGGAAGTACCCTCAGCAGAATATGAACTGTCCCATACAGGTAGACTGAAGTCAGGCAGGTTTAAATTAGCACATAGGAAACCTTTATTATAGGTGGCAGGGGAAAAATAAAAGCTGGAAACCAGCACACAAAGACCAGTCAGGGGCACGGACTGCAGCACAGGGACACAGAACAAGGAAGTGCAGCCCATAAAGTCAGGGCAGAGTCTGACTTGTTGGAGGACACTGAAGGAATCCCTCTCCAAAAGATGCACCGTTCTCACTCCGTACAGAAAGCAGCAGTTCAGTTGTTTCCAACTACAATACACGAGCATCAAGCAAAATCAGAACAAGCCTCTTGCAAAAAAAAATAACATCCTCCTCGTGGATCTGCAGCATTTCACATCAATCTGCACCAAAGGCTGCAGCCAGACACAGGCCTGCTATTTCCCTGCGTGCAGCCTGCAACCAGCGAGTTTATCTACACTCCGAGACCTCCAGGAAGGCGCCTGTGAAATCAAGCCCTATCAGGAACTCTCTAAAGTGAAAATGTCGTTACTATGGGTGTGAAGAGAAGAGGGCAGTAGCAATATTTATGCCACACGGGTCTGCCATGGAAACAGGCACACCACCAGTGAGGAAGTGCCTCAAAGCTCCGAGGGCCTCCGTGTATAGAGGGGAACTGCACTGACAAGGGCTCCTACCCGGCTCCATGGGCCCCCCCTCCCTCCCAGGAAAGGGGTTGGTGCCACAGAGCACTCCCAGCAGCCGGGGCTGTGGCTCCAGGCTCACGCTGCCCATTGCCTGGATGCTCCTCAGCACTGTTTGGATGCTGGCAAGAGTCACAGCGGCCTTAATCCTCAAAAGAAAAGCAGAGAAACACAAGCCTAACTAATGAGAGAGGAGAAAAACTCAATCTGGAGCCTTGATGCTGGCGTGTGCCCCGGTGTGCCATCCCCTACATTTTCTTGGGTTAATATTAGGCAGTTAAAAGGCACAGCAGCTTTACCAACGACACAGATGAAGTAGAAAGTCCTGTTAACCTCCCCAGAAAGTGCCTTATCTTCCACAGATACTTTTGTTTCAAGGCAGCGCAAATGGAGTTAACTGCTGATGCTGCCAGTAGCACTGACCTCACTTCTCCCTGGTTGGGCTCACAGCACTGTCCCTCCTGCTCCCCCAGACTCTCTCCATCAGCAGAGCTGCCAGTTCCCACTGCACAATTCCAAGTCTCATGTTACTACTCCCCCCACAATGAAGCTGCTGCAGTACAGGCAGCCATGCCCTCTGCCTGCAGGCTCCTCTGCCTCTCAGTGTAACACACTATTGCTTCAATAGGGACCCAAACACGCCTGAAGTAAAGCTTGCTTGTAGAAATAATATGAATATGTCTTCTCGACCCTTCTCATCCATCCCTGCTGTTCCACCAGGAAGAACAGATCCAACTGCTTCTGGATAGAGCAAACACTTCCCCACACCCGATATCCTTCCGCCACGAGCACTCAGCACGTTTTTGTGGAAGCTCATCCAGCACCACTCACACACAACTGTGAGCTGATGTCCCCAGGGTGAAAACACACCGTCCCATTTGCCAGAGCTAAGGCTGGAGCAGCTCAGACAGGAGCACACGGAGCAGCAGGGGGCTCAGCTGCGCGCATGCTCCTGGAGTCAGCCTCAGAATACACCTGCAAGGCAGAACTGCACCATTATCGTGGTTAATTAAAGGGAAAGAGAAGAGCAGAAAGCACATAGCTGACTAAGGTTCAAAGCCAAGGAATGCAATCTTCAGATCCTCTATGTTTTGCCGCTGCCCACTGTTTCTGAGACAATCACAAGAAAAGCTCTGGAAGAAATGCTCCACGTGAGCTGAGCAGGTCCTGACACCCCGCACAGCGCTGCCACACGAGGTACGAGTATTCTGCTTCACACACTGCTGAGAAAACACCCCAGGACGTCAAAGCATGCTTCCCTACTGATCACGAGCACATAAACACCAGTTCTAACCAGACAGCCTTCAGGCAGGCTCAGCACACACTTTCTCTGTGAAAGAGGCATGTGTTGGCCTCTTTCATAGCTCCGTGTTTACAAATCTTGATCGTGTTACCAAAAAAGACTGAAGAGTTTTAAGCTCAAAAAGTGTTTCAGGAGAATATAAAACTTCTAATTAAGCCTATGCTGCTTTCCAGAGAGATCCAGACTCTCACGATTGAAAGTCACAGTGCAGCATTCAGTGGCTGCACAGTTGGCTCTTTATTACAGTGTCACTGTTCGAAAAGCTTTAAACCTGTGTCAGCATTTTCATTATAAACCCTCCATTTCAGGGCTCTATAACTTAAGCATTAAAAAAGCCCATTCAGTCAGGAAACGCAACCCTCCAGCAAACCACGCAGTCACTATTTCAAACACAAAATTAAAAATAAAAATAAAGGAAAATTCAGTCCACGTACGCTTTAGCGTTAAAAAAAAAACGCGCAGCGTGCATAGCTGTTGTTTTTCAATGAGTTTCCAGCTTGGCAGACGCATCCTGTCCCATGTCTGACACATGATGAAGCGTGACGCTTGGCTGCACCGTTCCTGTTCTGAAGGCAGCAGGGATCGGAGGGGGATGCACCGTGGGAGCACGCAGCGAGCTCCGAGCAGCACAAAGCTCCCCCCGGTGCCTGAAGGGGACAAAAGACTTGCCCCAAAGTCTGTTCCTGGTCAAGGAGGAGGATTTAAAACCTTGGAAAGTATGGAAGGAAACTGTCTTTAGCAATTCATTAAGAATTTCTACATTCATATGTAAGGGAAGAAAGATCCACACACGGGCTCTTCCAGAACACTTAGAAGTAAAGAATCAAATTAAGAACTAAACGTAAAATTCACTGCTATCTTCTGTCAGGCTCTGCGGGTTTACCATTACATTCTCCTTGACAGAGCACAATTTCATTTTCACCAATCTGAAAGCCCTGCACAAGCAGTAATACGACTCCAAGAAGAGGAAAAACACTACCAGAGAAAACAGGTGGGGAAACACACTCCTCTTTATCAGCACCAGTCAGCCACCCCAGCCACTGCATGAAACAATCAGATAAAAAGCACTACTCCAAATTAGACTAAGACTCTCTGATGCCAGCCACAGTTCCGTTAACTTCAGCACTCTCCACCAGGGAAACTGGCAGGCAGATCCACGAGCACCTGAGAGCACGGCAATGCCAGCTCCGCAAGGTGCCACTGCTCAGCATCAAGATCTGACATATTTTCAGAATGCTGCTGGGACGATGGTTAAAACAAGTACTTCAGAGTATTCGGGCACTCTTTTTTCACAAAGCACTCGCAGTGGAGCTTCGCTGAAGCTTCATGGGGTTAAGCTACTAAAGGTATTGTCTTATTTTAGGAAAACGAGAGTACAAAGACCAAGTGACTGGATAACCATCAGCAAAGAGCAAGCAGCAGAGATGAAACCAGAATTCAGGCTTCTGAAGCCTGCAGCTGGCATCCTAACTAACAAAGGCTGCAAAGTTTTTACTGCTGTAGGGGACGCAGTGTTCCCTGAACTCAAAAGCAAAATGTTGGTATGTGATTTTCCACTGAAGCACATCCCCACGGCCGGCTGCCGCTCAGTTTAACAGAGCCCACTCTGGGCTCAGTGCTCAGTGTTTCAGATGATGGGGATAACTCACAGAAGACCACAGCACACACATAGCCCGCATCTTTCTGCCCGCATTTACAACCATAGCAGTGCACAGACCAGAAAAAAAATCCTCACAGGATCCCAGCGATGAACCTGCAGAACTTGCCCTCCAAAGGACCATCTTATTTCACTTGTAAATGGAGCACATTAACTCACAGTAGGATTGCGCCCTCTTACACTGATATTTACGGTGACTTTTGAGAATGGAGCTCTTTTTCAAACACTGCATCAGTATTTAATTATGTTAAGAACTGGGTATGCAGGTGACTGCTAACAGCACCGGAGTTAAGAGCCTGCTGGCACAAGTTCTATCCTTCAAAGGCTCTTAATTGGGCCATTAAGAACCGCACCACAACAGGCAGACACGGGCTTCGAGGCTGTGGTGATGGTTTCTGCACACGTTTTGCAGCGCTCGATTCAAAAGTGACTGAACAAAGTGCAGAAGTGAGAACTCTTGGCCTCTGCACAGCACGGTTCCCTCCTCATCACCGGGCTGCTTGCAGCGACAAGGTTGGCTTTCGCTTTGGAAAAGGGACTGCTATGAGAAAACGCCCACCCACAGAGAACAGAAAACTCCGACCCACAAAGCACTCTAAAGCCCCTTCGCTTCTCAGAGAACCAAGGAACAGTCGGAAGGGCCCCTCCAGTCCCCTCTGCCGTTGGTGCTACCCACCAACTCGGGCTACCCAGGCCCCACCCCCGGCCTTGGTGTCCCACCTCCAGGGATGGGACACCACAGCCCCGGGCGGTGTCAGGGCCTCACCAGCCCTCCTTGAAGGATTTCCCCCTCACACCAGACCCACCGGACCTAGACCGGCGCCCGCCCGAGGGGAGCGGAGGGGACAGCCCCGCGCCCCCGCAACACCCCCCAAAGACCGGTGCCCTCCGTCTACGAAGAACCAGAGCCCCGAGGAAAGCCGATCCCCTCCTCACGGCGCGCCCCCAGCCCTTACCTGCGCGGGGGTCTCAGGCTCCCGCCCGCCGGCCACTGCCGCCTTCCTGCCTGCGCCCAGAGGCCGCCATCTTGGGGGAGGGACACGGACTTCCGGGCGGAAGTGGGTGGAGGGCGCCACCCCGGGGCCGGGGGCTGCGGGAGGCGGAGGCTTCGCAGGGCGAGGCGGCGGTCCCGGGTCGGGAAGGCATCGCCGGGACACGCTGTGCGGCTCCAGGCGTCCGGGAGCCGCGGGGAGTCGCTTCCTTTGCCCTGCTTCTCCCACCTGCGGGACGGGGGCGGCGGTTGTCTGCCGCGGGATGAGGGGAAGTGCTGAACCCCGGCCCGGGAGCGCCGCGGCCTCGAGGGAGGAGCGGCCCTGCCCTGCCCGCAGCCCGACGCCTCCGGCCCGTTCCTGCAGTTTTTTTTTTTTAATGTGCCGTTGCTTCTGTTGGATCTTTGCCCCTGTTCCGTCCCAGGACGACGAGAACAAAAATCCCCGCGGGGTCATGTAAAGAAGCACTCCAGATAAGGCTATTTTTGCACTGGCATCTCCAGCGCAGCAGCGCGGGGCTGTGTCCGGTTGGTTCCCCGAAGGAAGGTGCCAGCAGAGCGGAGCCGTCTCCGTCTGTGGCCTCTGGGCACTGGGCTCCTGCTACAGGCACCGCAGGGGTAGAAGGGCAGCCCCTGAGCCCTGGGACACCACAGCCGCGGTGGGGCCTTGGCCTTGCCCAGCATGAAGGCGGTTCCCTTTGTCCTGCTCAGACCCAAATGCAGAGTTTGTCACGCTTGGGCTCTTGGTGCTGTTAATGAGCACTGCTCTCTGAACACTTCATTCATCTGCGCGCGTTAATTAGTCAAAGCGTTTGTGCCGTGCTTTCTGAAATATCCCTTCTCCAGAGCTTAATGCGACAGGTTCTGGCTCTCTCAGGTCACACCTTCAGTACCACCTCCTGCTCTGACTCTCACCCCACGCTGCCATGGGCTCGCTAAAAGCACCAAAGCGTGTCCTGCAGATAGCACTGCCCTGCAGTGCTGTGCTTGTTCCCCTGAGGACATGGGCTCTCTTATCTGAGAACAATAGTAGCCCCATTAGTCATGCATTTCCATGGCTTAAAATCGCTTAGAGCTATTCGTTTAGTATGATACAACTATGAATAAACCAAACGCTGGAAGAACCAGCACAGATCTTTCCAGCTTCTCCTGTGACCACTGCCATCCCAGCAGCTGGGGCCACGACACTGCGCTCGCCTCCTTCCCACTTCCCACCCCAGTTCCCATTTCAGGCATGAACCCATTGACCCTGCAGTCCCCTCCCCATCCCTAGAAGCTTCCTCGGGTGCAAAGGAGCATTGAAAGCTTCTGTCCTAATGACTACCTCTGTATTAGGAAGAGGAGGGCTCCCAGATGCCTCTGTGAGGCTGTGCTGGGGTGAGTGCTTGTGTTGTATGAGGGGATGGCAGCACCATGTAGGAGAGCCCCCTGGGAGTTTTTGAGGCTGCAGCACAGCCCCTGCTGTGGGCAGCAATGGGCTCTGTGCCAATTCATCTGTGATCCCTGGAGCTGATGAGCAGCAGGGGTGCACAGGGCACATTCCTGATGTGAGAGGGCTCTGCTTTTCCTGTCCCCACAGGGGGGTGTCACCCCATGGTGTTGGGGGTGTCTCCATGGCCGCACGAAGCTGTGCTGGGTTCATGGTGGGCTGCGTGTTGGTGCTCTGCCCTTGCAGGAAAGCAGGATCTCTGGGAAGTGCTCTGCCTTCCCCAGAAGAAGCCTTTCCCAGGCAGCTGGACCTCTGGGGGGCAGCAGGTCCTGGGGGAGCAGGATCAGAAATGAGACTATCAGGGCCCTGACCCAGCAGTACTGGCTTGCATGCGTGCTACAGGGTTGCTGCCATGGCCATATCAGGGTGAGCTTGGCTACACTGCGTGCACTAGGTTCCTGTTTCTTCCCACAGCCTGGAAATCCCCTGACTTTCCGCTGGGTTGGGGTACCCTGGGCCCAGCTGGGTCCATGCTGCCCTACAGCGTTAGCAAGGGACAGCACGGAGGGGAAATGGCTCTGGGGGTGTGGGCTGGCCTGTGCCAGACCGCCGGGGGGACCAGCAGGGACCTGCAAAGCTCCCTCAGGCCTGGGGAACCCCTTCTTGGGGTGTAACCTCAAGGAGTCTGCTGGGAGCAGAGTGCAGCTGATGCAACCCGGGTGGGAGCTGCAGAGGAGGCAGTGGGAGCTGCTCCTGCCTGGGGTTCTTTGCTGTGGACGGTTTCCAATCGATCCTGCCCTCGCGCTGCTGGGAACCCAGCCCTCTCGGGAAGGGGAAGCACAGCACTTACCAGAATTTGGGTGATCACTTTCCAGCACTTTGGACTCTGTGCCAAGATCAAAGCAAATCACATGTGGCCAGGCACTATCATGAGAGAAGCCTGCGAGGGAACAGGGGTAAACACAGTGTTACAGGGCCCTGAGGCAGGGGGAATGCAGAGCTGTGGGGCCCAGGGCAGCTGTGCCTCCTTCTCTGCAGGCATTCTGTGATCCTGCCTCAGTCTGGTGTCCTCAGCCCTGAGCTCCAGCTGCCCAGAGATGGAGAGGGGCTCATGGAGCCCAGTGTTGCTATGCAGGGTGCTCTGCACATTTCCCCCTTTGTTCTTCTTTTGGCGCTCACCAAGCTCACTTGTGTGTATGGCCATGTATGCTGGCAGACTGCTCTTTTTTTTTTAAGTAGAGATTCCCATGGAGCTGAACCACTTCCAGGAGAAGGGGTTAAAACACCTCTTAGTGCAAAACTCAAAAGAAAAAAAATCCCAGCTTATTCCAATGAACAAAAATCCCAACTCATCCCAAGGGAACCACTGTACGGGTCACAGTGGAAAAGCTTTTTCCAATGCTTTCTGCACTTTTTTTCTAACGCTGGGCAGAAGCAAATGGCAACAGCTGGAGGTGATACCATATCCAGTACAGAGCCTCTGGGAGCAGCTGAGCGAGGGCAGGCTCTGCAGGGCTGTGGGTGCGAGAAGCCCCAGAGCAGGGACACGTGGGGACATGGGCGTGAGGAGCCCGGGGCTGGGACACACAGAGCCCCGCGGGCTCTGCTGCGCACTCGGCCAGGAGGTGGCAGCTCATGCCACTCTGTGGCGCTCTTGAGATGCTGCTGTTGGGATCCGGCAAGGAAAAAGGCAGAAACATTCTCGCGATGTGAGAAAATGGCCAAAAGGTCAGGATGGGGTGTGAAGGAGTGTCTGCAATGAGAACACAGCCAGGCGCAGTGGCACTAACAACGCCTCAGGCCTGAGAACGGTCGGGACAGACAGTTGGTAAGGACATACCTGTGGAAAACTGTGGGGTTTGGCAGCGTGGGAAACTTGAAAGCCAGGTTCTCCCCCAGCAGCCGGGTGGATGCCTGGAGAATGCTGCCATGCACAGGAGGATGGGCAGCAGAAATCTCTCCATGAACCTCCTCTGACTTATCCAAACCTCTCCTGCCCTTGTTTCTGGTCCGAAGCAGAGGACTGCAGCGCACACGGTGACAACACACAGCAGAAAGCAGCTGCTGCCTTCCAGCCCAATGACAGCCTCATTTCGGAGCCACTGAAGCGTTCCCTGCGCTGAATCACCTCTGAGGGCCTACAGATAAAGGCAGCACTGAGTTGTTTACCACCTGTTATTTGTTAAATGTCCAGGAGCACAGAGACGCCTTGAGACTGACTGATGCGTGCCGGACTCCTCGGTGTTCAGCGGGAGCAGCGGTGGAGCGTGGTCCACGGGGACAGAACACCACGGAGGGGCAGATGGCGGCAGTGTGTGAGGGCAGCACCGCCGGGGACGGAGGGGCCTCTGCCTTAGGGACTGCGCTGACGGAATTCCTGCGTGCATGGCAGGGGTTTAGCACATTAAATTTAACATCGAACGTACGGGATCAGCAAAAAAGCTTCAGGGAAAGACGGGGTGTGATTCCGGAGCGTTTGTGCAGTGCTTACGGGCGGGCGGGGCGGTACAGGCCCAGGCCCAGGCCCAGGCCCCGGCCCAGGTCCAATGCGCGGCGCCACTCCCTCCTACGCCCGTCTCCATGGCAACCACTTCCCCTTCGCCCTTCGCCCTTTGCCCCCTACGTCCGACGGCAGTGACGGACAGCTCCCTCAGCCTATCACGGCGCGCCGTCCTCCCACGCGAGTGAAAGGGCGGGCTGGAAACTCCGCGAGCCAACCGGAAGCGAAAGCCGCTGGGCTGGCCCCGCCTTCTCGTGGCACGACCGCAGCCAACCAGCAGGCGAGTTCGGGGGGGCGGGGCCGGCGCGACGGCCAATGGGCGCGGACGTCGGTCGCCAGGGAGGCGCAAGGCCCGGGGGGGGGAGCAACGGCGGGAGCGCGGTGGGGCCGGGCGGGGGCGGGAGGTAAACAAAATGGCGGCGGCGTGTGCGCTGCGGCGGCGGCGGAGGGGGTAAAGGGGCGCGGTTCGGCCGGAGCGGGCCCTGGGGCGGAGTTCGCGGGGGCAGAGCGGGGGCGGTGGCCGGTGGGGATCTCTCTGAGACGGGGGGACGCCAGGGGAGCGCGGCGCCGGGGCTCGGCCCGGTCCGAGGCCCGGGAACGGGGAGGGGAGACGAGGCCGCCAGGCCCCCCGCTCCCTTCCCCGAGTCGGCGGCGCAGCGCGGGGCCTAGTGCTGAGGGAGCGGCCCCAGCCCGCGGGGAAGGGCCCTCCCTGGGCCGCTCCCGGCCCGCGGTGCAGCGCGGAGCCCGGCGGTGGCCCCGTCAGCCCCGCGGCCCAGGAGTGCGCAGGGCGTTCTGTTCCCGCCTCGCTCCTTCCCCCTTCTCGGAAGGCCTGCGCTGTTCCTCCGCCCCGGCTGACACCTGTGGGGGTGGCCCGGGAGGTGCCGGTCCCCCTGCCTGCACCTCCTTCCTTTGGGCAGGGAATGGGGCGCTCGGGGCACCTGGCACGGGAGTTCGCCGCCTCTTGAGCTGCCCTGCACCTCGGTGCGCCCGCACGGCTCCGGGGGGTTGGCTGTCTGCCGGTGGGGTTTGGCTGTCCAACACCCGCTGACCCTGGGAGCAGCAGCGGTGACACATCATGTGCCAGGCGCAATCCAGGTGGCTGAAGGATGCCCCTGGGAGATCTCAATAGGCACCGAAGGCCTCAAACTTTTGTAGGCGTGAAAAGCGAAGAAATTAGAATTGTTTCTGAAAACTCTTTCAAAGAAACCTGGTTCCAGCTTCCAAACGGCTGAAAAAAGCCCAGACGTCTATGCTAGTGCTCGGAAGGTGAAGGCAGCAGGGCAGAAGTGCTTCCCCCCGTCATCCTGCTGGGAGCTGGTGCCTGTGCTTTGCTGGGAATGGAAAGCCACGAACGAGACTTGGCAGTGGTCTGTTTCATGTGATGGTCTAAGGTCCCCAGGATGACCTAGCACTTACCTTCACAAACTGGGCCAAGTGAAAGGCCGAGGTGACTTGAAAGAACCCTAGTGGTGGGACCAGGCCAGGAGCAAAGCGAGTCCCAACCTGATCGTGTCTGGTCAGAGCTATATATTCTTCTTAAGAGACGCGTTACTGGAGCAGACCTGGATCTTTTAGCATCCACTTGAGCTGGAAGCAGCTCGTAGTTCTTTTTGTTTTGGTTTTTTTTTTTTTTTTTTTTTTAATTAATGTTTGTACAATCTTCTGGATGTTTTTTTTCAAGAAGGAGTAAAAGGGAGTGTTGGAAACAAACAAACAGGATTAAAACCCTGAGCGCTTAAGGAAGACAGGTTAAGGAACTTAATCCAGGATGGATATGCAGGAGCCTCAGCAGCTGGGTATGTTTGGAGAGAGCGAGCTGATGTCTGTGGGGATGGACACTTTTATCCATCGCATCGACTCTACTGAAGTCATCTACCAGCCACGGCGGAAAAGGGCCAAGCTCATTGGCAAGTACCTGATGGGAGACTTGCTCGGAGAAGGATCCTACGGCAAAGTCAAGGAGATGCTGGACTCTGAAACCCTCTGTAGGAGAGCTGTGAAAATTCTGAAGAAGAAGAAGCTACGCAGGATTCCCAATGGGGAGGCAAATGTGAAAAAGTGAGTAAATGTTTCCGGTAGCTGGGAACGGAGGGGTTAAACTTTGTCCTTATTTTCCAGCTGAAGTTCTGCATTGTTTTAACTAACCACGTCGCTTTGCGTTTTGGAAATGCTTTGTGAGTTGTAGGTATTAAGGAATGTCCACCGTTGAACGGGAGCCAGCTGTGTGGCGAAGGGCTCCTAACCTTGTCCTGGCTGGGGACAGGGAGCTCAGCTTCAAGGGCAAGGGGGCAGCTCCTTCAGCTGAACAGCCTGCACGTAGTGCTGCTGTGTTTGGTGCTGCTGCAGAGGGGGGATCCCTCTTTACTATCTCGTACCAAGGTGATAAAGCAGCACTCTTGGCTGTGCAGGGTGAGGGGTGGTGAGCTGGGAGTGGAGCAGCACGGGGCAGTGTCTGTGTGCCTGTAAGGGACTGTGCTCTTCAACTCTTCGGACAGTGATTGCTGCCACCCACGTCGGTGCTGGGATGCGGTCCCATGCGTTGTGCACCCAGTGGGCACACCGAGCCTTGGGTTTTATTCTTGGATTCTCTCCTGGCTAATGAGTTTAGGAAGCAATTCAAGGCTCTTTTCAGTTGATTTCTGCAGCTGTAAAATGGAGACAAGGGTTGTCAACCTCTTTTTCAGTGACTCAAGATCTGGGCTTGGAAGGTTTTCCAAGTGCCAGTTACATACTGATTAGTCAGGGCACAAGTAACTAATTAAAACCTTCTGCGGGGAGAAGCCTAGTGTTATGCTTCATTTGCAGGACTCGTTAGGTGGAACTTTCCCTTTCAGCGGCATTGTGCCCTGCACACGAAGGCCTCGCAGCCCGTTTCCCACAGCGAGCTGTTTGTTCCAGCCCTGCAAGGTTGTTGTTTATCTGCTGGGAGGGGGGGGGAGCCTCCTGCAGCCACAACAGTTTGCACGGGCTTATCTCATAGCGGGAGGGAGAACCGGGGGTGTTTAGAGGACTCCTGTGTTGCGCCCTTAGCTGCGACGTGCTGAGCTCAGAGCCCTGACCCAGCAGAGTCTTGTTTCTGTTTCTCAGTTTGGTTTGAGTTGGTGAGCTCAGCTGTGAGACACTTCACGTCCTGTACCGAGCCTTGTGTCGGCTCCTGGAGTTTGCCTTCTAACCTTCAGTGACAAGCATAGTGACAGAGCGGGCGCAGGGCTCGGCGCTGGGACCTCCCTTTGCTGGCTCAGGTTCAGAATAAGAGCGAACTGCTGGTTAATGTGTAATAAAATGTTTCTTGTTTTTCTAGTGGAGGCATGGGTGCCCTGTTCCATCCCTACCCCTTCACTTCTATCAGCAGCTCTGCTGAGGAAGGGGGAGATGGTTTCTTTTTTTTACTGCAACTTTAATTTTTTTTTTCTCCCTGGTAGTGAGAAAGGGCTTCCAAATACCAGGGGAGATTTTGATGTCAGAACTATGGTGATGGTCCCGAGTCCCAAAGTGAACCCTGTAGAAGTTTTATTCATGCACAGAGCCTGTCTGAGAACATCTTGTTTGCCTTCATTAAGGTTAGTTAGTGAGGCAGACGAGCTGAGCGCGGCTCTGTTTGGCTATGGATGTTTTTCTGGCTCAGCCACACTTGCTTCAGAACACGGAGGCAGGTTTTAGACGTTGCCTCCTAATGAGGGCTTACTTGGGCTCAAGTTCCTATTTCTGTCACCTTGTCCTTCTCTTAGGCCACCCGTTCGTTTCCTTTATCTACATGTTCAGTGGTGATTTTCTTAAAACAAAGTGTATTTTTGCCATACCCTGCTACCATGCAACTCAGAGCTAATGGGATGCGTCCAGCGTTGCTGCGGTAGGCGGTGAGAACCATCTCCTCTTTGAATGAAGCTGCTGATGGGGCATCAAACCCTTCTGGTTTGCCCTGTCAGTTGGGTGGGGGGAGCGCAGGGTGGCATTTAACAACACGTGTGACCACGGGAAGGCTTGATTTCCAGGTAGTGCTGGAAAGCACTGTGCTATCCCTTTTTAATGTCATGCTGCTTGGCCACACTCCATTGGTGTTTTGCATTCTACAGCTGCGTTTGAACAGCTTTCCTGAGTGGTTTACACCCAGCAAGCTGCAGGCATGGAGTAGAACAGCGGAAAATGGGATCGTGGAACCGAACGGTGCAGTTGGGTTCACGTTCTTTGTTGAAAGTCACAAATGAGTGAACTAATGAGAAAATATGTAATGGCTGTGCTAGTGAGAGATACTTGCGGTCCTGCCGGCGCCCTTATCTGCAGCAGGGTGTCAGCAGCACAGTGAGTGTCAGATATGATTGTGATGAGCTGTGTAATCTTTGCAAACATCCCAACTTCAGCTGGTGCCCTTTGAGATGAAAAACCTCCTCTCCCTCCCTGGCACGGAACCACTGCTTCGTGCTTGCTGCCTTGCCAGCACCCTGGCGCGACGTGTGGGCAGAGGGCTCTCCCAGGGCAGGATGCTGACAGCTGCGCCCAGGGTACATGAGGTGGATGAGAGTGGGACTTCTGAACCCCCGAGGAGTTGTTTGCTCTGCTGTAGATCACTGAGTAACATCTGCAGTAGAGCGTCCTCTCTGGGGTTAACTTCACCTCGTGCTGTGAACGTGTTTGAGCCCCCTGGCAGCGGGGCTGAGTGGCTGTAACTGTTTCAGTCTCAAAATTCCTCACTGTAATTTTTATTTTTTCCTTAACTGTGAAGGTGGAGCTCGTTCCCCCGGCGGTCTGATCTCCCGTCTTGGTTTCTAACAGGTGCAGCTCTTTGCTGCACGGTGACTTGGTTTGTGTGGCAGAGATGGAATTGAGTTATAATAACGGCCTCGTGCCCCTGCAGTTATCGCAGGATGCCTCAGCATTGCTGCTGCAGCGGGGAAGACGAAGCTCCTATTAATAGTGCGTCGTCAAAGAAATTCCCTAGAAAACAGTTCCCAGACTGTCAGCTCTTGGGTAATTACACAAGCAAGTAATACACAGGGAGCAGTGACAAGCAGGGAGTGAGTAATGAGCAGCCCAGGGGGTGGGACGGGTCTGCACCTGTGCTGGGGACTGGGCACATGGGGCTGGGACTGCAGCCTGGGCTGGGGGTGTGGGTCTGCTTGGTGCAGTGACAGTTCTGGGACCTCAGGGCTGGGGCTGAAATGCACTGGGGGGTTGTCTTACCAGGCAGAATGATTCTGCTTTATTCCCACAAATACTCCTGTTCTGCCCCCGAAAGAGGAGCCTGTAAGAGCTCTGTAAGCCCTCAACGCTTGCACCGGGGTTTAAACTCTGAGGCACGTCTCCTAACTCAGCGTGGGGGATCTCTGTGCGCTCTCAGTCTCTGCAGGGGGAAAACTGGGGTGGCTTGGTCAACCAGCTGGTGCCGTGGCTAATTGCTGCTTCCACTTCAAGCCAGAAAGGAGTTCAGCAGGACTGGCAAAAAGATGAAAGAAAATTTGGAAGAGTGTTTGTCTCTGGCAGCACAAGTTTAATAAAAGTGTGTGCTAATAGCCTCCCATTTTAATTAAGTGTTTGGGACTTTCTACGCGTATCCCAAGTGTCTTGTACTGTACTTACCACGCTCGGTGATTACTTAGATTTGAATATATGCTCATTAGAATTCCTCTGAGGCTTAACATGTGCAGCAGGCCTGTAATTTGGCCATTTGCTACGTGGGCCTGCGGATGGAGAGTGCCGCTGAAGGAAGGGCTTGCTGCGAGCCGCAGGGCGTGTGCTGGGGGCAGGGATGGCCCCAGGCTGACTCATCCCGTCCTGCCCATCCAGCGGGGAAGGCCTGGTGTGGAGTGGGGCGGGTGGCACTCTGCTGTGCTGGGTGTAACGCTCGCAGCAGTGCACCCACGGCTTAGGAGCGCCGTGCTTGGTGGGCAGTGAGGGCTGCCTGGCTCAGAGCTGCCGCGAGCCCGTGCTTCTGGCTCCGTTTGCCTGGAAAAGATCCACCAGCGCTTGGCTCCAGTCAAATCCTAGCAGCTTGCACCTGTGGAGGAGCCTTGTGAACCAAAGGAAGGGAATGTACCTTCAGGCCTGTCAGCTCGGATCAGCTGTGCTGCTTCTCTCCTCTGGAAACTCTGGAAAGCGATTCTTCTGAAAAGTTTTATCGTGGGGAGTAGGTAGCACGGTTCTAAAGGGTGCGAACATCGTCTTGCCTTTGTGGATGAGGATGAGTTTGTAAATTGTAAGAAATCTTCAGCAGAACGAAGGCTGGATCTGATGCTTCAGCAGTCCGGGCAGGAGCGTTGTGTTGCTGAGTTCTCAGCACCTTCCAGGCCTGCAGGACGAGCAGGTAGCTTTGTTCTGGCAGCAGCAGCAGACCCCACTGTTTGCCAAAGCAAGGAGGTGAGGCTCAGTCTGTCTGGATGAGCTCCATGGGTCTGGCAATGCACAGAAGCCTCCCACGTAGGGGATCTCTTCTCCCTGCTCCAGGATGCTCGTGCTTTGAATCAGGCCCCGTATTCCAGCAGTCTGTCCTGCTTACACCTGAGGGCTTCGTGCTCCGGAGAAATAGAACAGAGTTCCATGGTGCACATTGCTGCAGGCACGTGGTGGTGTGAGGTGGGTGGGTACGGCAGCGATGGCCACAACGCAGAGCACAGCCTGGGTGGAATGCAGGGTTCTTCTGTTAGTGTATACGCTTTGCTAATGTAGGTAATAATGTGAGCTGTGCTGCGCTCGTTTCACCATCTCACTCGTACCATCTTTCTGGCAGATAGATTAAAATACAATGAAAATATAGGGAAGGTTGCAGTCCTCATCGTGATACCAATCTAGCAACAGCTGCAAGGGAAGTAGGTTTATCTCTCATTCCTTTCAGTGAAAATACAGTGGTCTGACAAAGCCCACTGGCTCTGTTAGCTGTCCGTTTCCCATCCTCCTGGCCGTGGGCAGCACAGTGAAGCACCTGGCTCCACTTCAGACTAAGTGCCCTTCCCTCTGCTGGGAGAGATGGCTGACCGCAAAAACAAGGATTGCAATGTAAACTTCGTATCGCTTTTCAGAAGGGACAAGGAGGTGAAGTCGCAGCAGCTGGAGAGGTCCTGGCAGCTGCAGGCACACGGGTCTCCTTCCCAGCCAAAGCGTCACGGTGCAGGCCAAGCGCAAAGAGAGCAGCGGGGTGGAGCGTTCTTTGTGGTTAGCTTGGGGGGTGGAAGGAAACACAGGCGACTTCTGACAAAGCAAGCGCTGAGGTCCGTTTAAGCGACGAATTCAGAAAACCAAATGGGATTGGAGGTGGCTGCGGGCGGGCTGCCTCCATTCCTCAGTCATTTCAGAATGCGAGAGGAGCTAAAAATAGAGATAATCTCTCCTCTGGGAAATGGGCTGCTTGGCCCCTGCCCCCGGAGGTGGGTGCGCTTCGCTGCTGTTTGGGATTGGTGGTTCCCCGCGTCCTTCTGGGGGGAAAAAATGGCAGAAATACGAAACATTTATTAGGCTCTTAAAGGTGGAAGGAATGAGGGTTTGCTCTTTCAAGCGGGTGTTACGGGGAACGAGCTGCTAGGATCAGGGTTTTAAATGTGTTCCTAATATTGGAAGCTCTCTGCCTTCGCAGAAAGCAGTGCTACTTAAAAACGTGTGCTTGCTCCGTCCCTGGCTGGCTGTGTCGGAGCTCTCAGCCGTCTCCCTTCATTATGCAGAAACTTCTTAGAGCTCCGCTAATGCTGGCTGCGGTTCTATGCTAATTTAATCCACTTCGGCCTTTTGGTCATTACTATAATTAGAGTGGCTGCATCACTTTGCAAATCGGTCTGCCATTTAAACGAAACGCTCTTCTGAGCTTTGCCTTGTTGTTCCAGGTTTTTGTTCAGCTCTCCTAATTTTTAAAGCCAGCTTGTGTCCCGCATCTTACGAGCTCTTTGGAGGAGCTGTTACTGGTTTGTGAGTTGGGCATGGTACAGCACCACGCTGCCGTGCTGGGCCACAGCTCGTTACTAGAGACGGTCTAATTGTGCAGGCAAGGGCTGGGGGCTTTCTGAACTCCATGCACTGTGCTTGGGCAGAGTCTCTCCATTCTGAAGCTGTACTCCGAGTTCCTGCAGTGCTGCTTCCAGCAGTGCAGGCTGGTAAACGTGGCCCTGCTTTTTTTTTTAAGCAACTTACAAATGGCAGCAGAAAGGCTCCGGGAAGAGGAGCTGGTGCACGGTTCAGCACCTGCCTGGAGCAGAGCAGCAGAGCGAAGCCGAGCACCTGCGCTGCCAGCCAGAGCGCTCCGACCTGCCTGGCCTGATCCTCCTGTTCCTCCTCCTTACAGCTGGCAGCAGTGGGGTTCTGCAGGCTGACTTCAGTATAAAAGATACCGAAATTTGGTGGTTTGGGGCAGAGTACAAAGTCCCAGGAGACAAAGATCAAAACAGCGGATGTGAGATGGCACCCAGGTGTCCATTTCCATAGCCAAGGGTGGGCACCTTCTCACTGCCTCATGCTGTGCTTCCCACCAGCTGCGTGCAGTGCAGATCTCTGGGCAGCAAGGCACCTTCCCTGGGTTTTGTGCTTGATCTTCTGTAGATTGCCTTCTGCTGAACGGGATCCCTGGCCGGGGAACCTGGGGCTGTGGTGTCAGTGGGGAGGGTTCTCCTTGCATCCAGCACCCAGGGAGCATTGTTAGGGGCTAACCTGGAGCTCAGCAGCACACAAGACCTTCTCTCAAGGAGTGCATAGAGGTAACCTTTGGTGAAGCAGCTGGGACTGACACAGTCTGAAGTGTAACGATCCGTGTGATTTGGAAACATCAGTTTCATTCCACGGAATGAAGGAAACAGGCTTTGAGATTGTAATGTTTTTCCTTTTCTTTTCCTGCAGGGAAATTCAGCTCCTGCGACGATTGCGGCACAAAAATGTTATCCAGTTGGTAGACGTATTATACAACGAAGAGAAGCAGAAAATATATCCTTTTTAACACAGCGGTTGAAGGTTTGAATTCTTGTTATTTTCTGCTGTAGTGCTGAATCACTATAGTTCTGCTTTTGTTGAGCCTCTTCTGAACGTTCCTTAAACTTACAATTGCTTTCTCTAGCATGAAGGCTGTCTCATGTCTGGAGTGCTTCCACTCGAGTATGCTTTCTTCAAGTTCCCCAGCTTCAGTGTAAAGTATTGTCCCCAGGTTACATATACAGGGCTGCAGCAGAGGAGAGCTGCCCCTCCAGTACTGTTCTGTGGTGTGACCTTCCCCACTCGGGCATGAAAGCAGCTGCAGATCTGTCACTTGGAGCTGCTGGTCCTAGCTGGTGGCGTGTCGGTGCTTTTTTCCTTGAAGATGGACCTGTTTATGCTTTACAAAGTCAATTTTTGTAACGTTTTTTCCTTTATTCGATTGGCAATGATTTAGGGGTTTTTTGCCCCTTGGAAAAAAATGAAAAAATAAATAAAAATCCATGTGTTGTGGCATCTGGACACTGGCAGTGCTGCTTTCCCCAGGAGCAGCCACGTTGTGTGGTGCTAGCTGCCTCGCATGAGATGAGATGGGCTCCTGCCCCAGCCTGCTGTGCTCTGCTGTTCATGTGAGCATCCCTTGTGAAGTGCTTTAAATGACCTACAGCTTGCAATGGTCACGAGATAAGAAGTGTATTGCTCCTGTGAGACGTGCAGCTCTGGAAACTGAGCTGTGGCTTTGTGATCTCAGCACATCTTTCAGACTTCAATGTGCTGTTCCAATGCACGGTGTCCTACAAACATGCCCAGACTCTAACTGATGTGCTGCTGGGCCTTAACAGACAAGTGAAATGCAGGTGGGTGGCTGGAGAGTTTCTAGTGAGTGCCCTAGGACCTGTCTGTAAGCTTACTGGGCTGATCTGCTGTCGTATGTCTTACAAATAGCTGCTCTTATTTTAACGATGCTTTCTAAATACTGTCTTCCAATTACAGTACTTCAGAAAACGGGTAGTTTAATTTTGTGCTTTAATTAGATCGAATACCCTGCCACCAAATCATGGACATAAAAAGCATGACAACTTTCACTTGTATTTTGTAGCCTTAACAGACTGAAGGGACTGTAATTCAATTACTGTCTGCAGAAGGATGCCATTTAATTAAGAAGAAGCTGGGATGCTAACGGAGAAGCGTGTCAAAAAAGAGCCCGAGAGAGACCTCGTGTGTTGGTAGTAGGTGATGACAACCCAGAATGGTCATTCAGAAAAGTTCTGACCTCTCTGAGCTGGAAGAGATGTTTTTGCTTCCTTCCTTGTTGCTAATTAAAGAAAAAAGAAAAAAATCCAATTTTCCAGAACGAACATTGTGGCATTTGAAATCAGGCCTTAAAAGAAGGGAGGATTCTGTTCTTACCTGAGTGTTCTGCTGATAGAAGTGCAGGCTTCAGCCATGCTTATTCTCAGGAAGGTGGTATTTTAACAGCTTGCCTGTCTAGTCAAAGCCTTCAAAGATTTCTTTGGTAATGGGAAAGCTGTGATGACTGGATTAAAAATATTGAGCACCTTTAACGGGTTGCTCTGCTGACCTGCTGAGGGTGGGGATGCAGAGCTGATGATGAATGGAGAACTGATCCAGGCAGAAAATAACCCCTGTTGAACAAGCAGCATTGCAGCTGGCACCCTGACTTGACAGCTTCTGTTAGCAGTGTGTGCAGCTGTGCGTGGGAGCAGAACCCTATTGATGAGCAGAAATGAGAGCTTCTCTTGTCTTGGAGCACCTGTGCTAGATCTGCTCTGCCTTGGAAGTTTGTGCTGGAATCTGGCTGACCGGCCAGGAATGGGCAGCTGCAGAGGAGGGGGGGAGAAGGAGGCTGGCAGGTGATGAAACCAAAATCAGGTGGTTCCTTCTAGACGAGGATGAGAGCTGAGTTTTGCTTCCTAGCTGCTAGCCTGTGTGATCCACTGTTAGCATTATTTTCTTGAAGGTGGGAGAGCTGCTGTCTTCCACATCACTGTGATACGTGTAGTCCCTATCTTTCTACCGTGGTAGGAATTTATAGGAGGGAAATTTGGGCTCTTTCTGCTGTTTTTGCTTCTACTGATTTAGCAGGTGGCATTGTGCCCATCATGAAATCTTAAAGCATTTCAGCATCTCTCTGAAGAGCAGCTCACGTGGGGGTACGAGCACTGATGCAGTGAGTTTGCCCAGGGCTTTGAGCTGGGTGGGATGTTCTACAAAAGAGCAGCAGTCCCTAGCTTGGATCCCACTTAAAATGCAGGTCATCTCTTTAGCCTCTCTTGCCTCAAGAATTAAGATAGCGTCCTGGGAGATAAGCAACTTATTTCAGGCTTAGGTTAAGAAGGCATCTGCCAGGAATAATTAGTGACTTGAAATGCGTTGTTACTGGAGGATGTGGGCTGCTCTCCTACCCCTGTCCGAGCTCTGCATCTCGGAGCTGCACTGCCCTGCCAACCCACCAGATGTCTCAGGGTCTGTTTGCAGCCCCTGTGCCTTTCCAAGCCCTGGGAGAGGGGAGCAGAGCGATGACTGCTTTAGGCACTTCTGTCACTTCCATTGTTTGGCCCCAATATGGAAACGTAAGGAGATGAAAACTGGAACACGCTGGAAGAGAACAAATACTAAAAAGTGCCACCAGCTCTTGGCACTCCCGTAGGTTTTTCTTAATCTGTGTGGTTTCCAAAAAGCTTCCCAACTCTCTAGGGCTCCTTTCCTAGCAGCGAAATGCTGCTGTGGGGATGGGATGAGCAGCAGCTGTTAAGGAGTGCATACACACGTACTTCTTTGGGACGGGAAATGAAGAATAACAGGAGCTCCCTTACATCCCAGGAGGAGAGCAGGGCAGGAGGAGGGCACGTGCAGCCTGCAGCTGTCCTGCCAGCAGCTCCCTGACTTCGTTAGCCACTTCAGAGAACTACCAGATTTTCTGTCGTGGTTGTAAAGCTTCCAATGTGATTTTAGTGGAGTTGGTATCCTGTTCCAGGCCTGCTTAATGACCAAAAACGACTCGGTAAGCTGCAGAATTTTGGGGGGGGGTGTTCTTTGCATCCTCCTGTAGGCAGCTGGGAACGGGGCCGCAGTCCTCGTGTGGTGTCTGCCCAGCAAGCAGCTCCCTCTGAAGCTTCCTTAACGCTGCCTTCACGTATATGGTGATGGAGTACTGTGTGTGTGGGATGCAGGAGATGCTGGACAGTGTCCCAGAAAAGAGGTTTCCAGTTTTTCAGGCTCATGGGTAAGTGTGGTTCTGTGCCTTAGACTGCGTCAGCTTCTCATCACTGCTCTCTCAAATCCAAGGGTCCCTTCTGCTCTGTCCATTAGACTGCTGGCTGCCCGTTGAAGTAAAACCAACCTGGTGTAAGAGTGCATATGTTACATCCATGGGGGAAAAATAGATAATGAAAAACTAATGAAGCGATGGCAGGGAGAACCCTTTGATTCTGGGAGGAAAAGCATCTTTCTTTGAATTTCACTGCTTTTGTTTTGCTGTAAGAGATGCATGACAACCTTTCCTGGCCTTTCCTGTGGCTGTGTCATTCCGCTAGGATGTGTGCAGTGGGGGAATCTGTAAGGCCTTGCCCTGTCAAAATGGGGCGATGCGAGCAGCTCAGTGTCAGAGAAAAAGATTGAAGATCTGCATTGGGTGGAGAATTGTCAATATCCAGTGTGATCTGTTAGCTTGTTCCATTCATGGCCAGGCTGAAGCCCATTGCACTGTGCAAGTAAAGGAAGCTCAGAGTTGTGGCAATAGGTGTCTGAGGTTATGGGCTGCCTCAATGAAATGCAGGTGCATTGGGATGGGTAATATTTCTGCATGCTGTGGGATTCAAAATAAGTGTGTGAGCAGTTGTTGCCACGCCGTCGCTGTGCAGTGCTTTGTGTATTATTGGTGCTTCACGCTCTTCATCTTTGGAAGTGCTTCACTTGTTTAACTGTCTCTCTAGGTACTTCTGTCAGCTTATAGATGGCTTAGAATACTTGCACAGCCAAGGGATTGTCCACAAGGATATAAAACCGGGGAACCTCCTGCTGACCACCAATGGGACGCTGAAAATCTCTGATTTGGGCGTAGCAGAGGTGAGTGAGAACTGCAGCGAAGTCAAAGGATGTGGGAAGCGTGGCTTTCTGGATTCGGATCACCTCTGTGGGATGGATTGACTTATTGATTGTTCTGCTAAACTGGCAGGATGCTCTAGAGTGGCTCTGCAGAATATTTATTGTAACTGGCGTTTTTATCTCATGGTTGATAACGGCACAAGACTTCCATCCAGGAAGCTTTTAGAGGAGGATGTTAATCTCAGATAAACCCAGAAAAGCCCAGAAGTATGGTGAAATTAATAAGCAACATAAGGTTATACTACTTAATAGATGGAGACTGTCTTAGCTGGGTAGGATTGGTGCAGGAAATGTCACTGATGGCATTTAATTGTTACAGTTGCGTGTTCTGATGAGACGTAAGTAGACAGTCAGTAGCAGAGTTTTCCCCTTTTGTGAAACTTCTGACCAGTTACAACTTGCATTGGAAGTTTGAAACTTACCAGTCTCTTTGTTGCAGGCATTGCATCCGTTTGCAGAGGATGACACGTGCCGAACGAGCCAAGGGTCGCCAGCATTCCAGCCACCAGAAATTGCCAATGGCCTTGATACCTTTTCAGGCTTTAAAGTAGACATCTGGTCCGCAGGGGTCACACTGTAAGTGCCCATGCAGCATCCAGGAATTGCAGTGACAAATTGCACGTCCCCAAATAGCTCAGCCTTGTGCAATCTGCTGTCATCGTTGCTCTTCTCCGTGGTGGCTGGGGGTTGGGGAGGGCTTGTGCAGCTTGGCCTATCCTTGGGATGGGTGTGTGCTCCCTGAAGTGCTTGCAGTTCTGAATAAAGTCATCTCCGCTCCTAGTGAGTAAGTCTCTGCCAGCCATTTCTCAGCATCTGAGATACACAGCTACTGTAATAATAGAAACCACAGAGTGCTTGTATCTCTGGTATTTATTTTTAAAAGTTTCTTCCATCCCAGCCTGTCAGGGAGACGTCTTCGTGGTATTGACTCATGTGAATGAAGAGGCTGTGATGTAGGAAGACAAAGTTAGAAGAGGCATTCCAAATACTGCCAAATACTCATCTTTTAGTTTCCTCTTACCTTCTTTTGGTTTACGCTGTCACATAAGAGCCGAGCACCTGTTCTGTGTGCTTCATCTCATACAGCTTCTCCTTCTGCCTTTACAGATACAACATTACAACGGGTCTATACCCCTTTGAAGGGGATAATATATATAAGTTATTTGAAAACATCGGGAAAGGTGACTTCACAATTCCAGAGGATTGTGGTCCTCCACTCTCAGACTTATTGAGAGGTGAGTCTCCCAGGTGACTCTGAGTGAATGGGTAAAATTTAGAGGTGCAGCAAGTGCTCAGCTCGTAAAGGCCAGGGGAGAGCTTCATTCCAAGTATCCTGTGATGGTATAGGATCCTGTTAGAAAGGGAAGTAGGCTGATTTATCTTGAGGTAAGACTGAAAGATCTTGGATACTGGTGTTCTGCTGAGATGCACTAAACCCTTGATGGGCTGCGCTTTATGAAGTTGGTTCTTACATTGATTCTTGTGCCCTAAGCAGCTTTTAAACCTGATGACAAGGCTCATGAGGTTAAATTTGAAATGACAGGTGAGAACGCTTGATTAAATTCCTTGCCCAGGCTTTCTGTATTGTGAAATACTGAGTACTCAGGTTCTACTGTCCTTCCTCATCAGCTTCTGCTCTCAAAGTGCTCTAGTCCCAGCTGTCTTCTCCTTCCCCCTAAAATTTCAGTTGCAGATGCTGGAGCAAGGTGGCTGGTACCTGTGGTAGAAACAGGAATAGCACCTTTTGGGTAGGAGGGGAGGGTTGGTTGGTTGTGTGCTCTTCTCCCAGTCACTGGTTGTGTAGCAGCAGGTGGGATGCGCTTCCAGCACGTGGGAGATCCTGGGCAGAGCTCCTGCTGCCTCCCCAGAGGAATAGGTGCAGTACTGCTCCCCAGTTCTCAGCACAGGTTTGCTCACTTCCCTTTGTCTTCACCCATTCAAGAAGGGGCTAGTTTCAAACATGAAATGAAGCTGTGTTGTTTCAAGTTTTGGTTTTTTTTTTTGATTCTTGCAAGTAGTTGGGGGTGAGTGTGGGTGAGTGGCTATGGGGTACTGAGGAAGCTGAGTCAACTTTGCTTCCTGCTGTCCGCAGTGTCAGCAGGTCTGCTCCTGATACGGGTTTTTATTGCTAAACCAGGGGGCTGTCTGTTGTAACCATACTGAGGATGGCGCAGTGCTGCTGCAGTTTGTGGCTTGCCGTAACATTAAGAGTTTCAAAGCATTTACAGCCTTTATTTACCCTACAAATGGCAGCTGCTGGCTTCTCTACCTCTGGGGTGCAGACTCCCTGCAAGCCTCCTTGTTTGAGGCTGATTTAGCTCCACTGGCCCTATGTTGATGATAAAATAAATAATCTTCACGTGTTTCAGGAAGCATTGACTGGTCTGAACAGCTTTTGGAAACCATTGCATCAGGTGTAGTTACAGATGTGGCTACTACTGAAGGCCCAGCACTTCTGGCTGCTGTGCTGTGTGACAAAGGAAACAATGCCCCAATCTACATGTGGTGTTTGCTTTGAGAATGCTGACTCAAAGCGCAGCGGCTCTTTATGAGCTCAGGACTTGCCCAAATGAAGTAAAACCAAAGGTTCATCTAGCCTGGTAGCAGTCCTCTAAAGCATCCAGCAGAAAGAGTTGAAGTTTGTGGTAAGCCTCACAGCTGCACTTAGCATCATCCCCGGAGAAAGGGAGTGTGGTGGTTGTGTTTTCTTTTCTTGTCCTCGGGATATTGATAGCTTCAAACCTTTATGCTCCATTAGCAGAATAACTCCCATTTGTTGTTTTTTTTCCATCCCTTGGATGAGACCCAGAGTCAGAATCTCTCTTTTCCTTCTGCCTCATTTTAAACAAGGAGCCTTGCAGCTGGTACCCCTGTCCAAAACGTGCTTGAGTCTCTTCTTCCATCCAGCCACTGTCTGCCTTCACCCCTTCTGTCTTTGGGAGCTGCAGAGAGACACACTGGGTGCATCTAATAGCAGAGGAGCTCGCCTGGGGCATGTGGACACTTGTCTTTATCAATTTGGCTATTTCTTCCAGGACTGTAGGAAATTTAAAAGATTCCTTTCGCTGTCCTCCCTCTAATACACCTCAGAACATTCTCCCACTCCTCTTGTTGTATGTGCTTGCTGCACAGTAAAGCTGGCAAAACTGTTATTCTCCTTGCTGGGTGTGACAGCCTTTCTTCTGTCTAGAATCTTAGAATGGCTTGGGTTGGAAGGAACCTCAAGGATCATCACATCCCAACCCCGCTGCCACAGGCAGGGTTGCTAACTGCTAGGTCAAGTACTAGATCAGACTGCCCAGGGCCCCATCCAGCCTGGCCTTGAGCACCTCCAGGGATGGTGCATCCACAACCTCTCTGGGCAACCTGTTCCAGCATCTTGCCCTCTTCTCAGTGGAAAAAAATTCCCCCAACATCTGATCTAAATCTTCCCTCCTTTAGTTTAAAATCATTCCCTCTTGTCCCATCACTTTCTACCCATGTAAAAAGCTGATTTCCCTCCTGTTTGCTTGCCCCTGTGTCCACGTAGATGACATCAGGTGCCCTTCCTTTGTCCACCAATGCTGTCACTCCATCACAGAGGGCCACCAGATGGGTCAGGCATGACCCTCCCGTGGTGAAGCCGTGCTGGCTCTCTTGGATCACCTCCACATCTCGTGTGTGCCTTCATATGTCTTCCAGGAGGATCTGTTCCACGATCTTCCCAGGCACAGAGGTGAGGCTCACCAGTCTGGAGTTCCCTAGCTCCTCCTTCCTCCCTTTCTTGTAAATGGGAGTGGTGTTTCCCTTTTTCTAGTCCCTGGGGATTTCATCTGACAGCCGTGACTTTCCAAATATGATGGAGGGCGGCTCAGCAACCACATCAGCCAGCTCCTGACAGAGCCTGATGGCAACGTGTGCACTGAGCACCAGGGCTGCGCCTTGCAGGGGTGATACTGCATAGCTGTGGTGACAGGGCCAGAGTGCTTTGTTTGGTTCATGCTTTTCCTCCTGAACATCTGCATTTCCTGGTAGGTGCCTTCTGCTGCAGCAGGCTGAAATAGAATCCAAGGCTGCAGATGAGGCGTCAGTGGGGAGCTGATGCTTTCATATAGCAGCACAGACACCCACAGCTCAGCTCTGTCTCACTACAGATTCTATTTTGCCTTTGTGTTGTTTCTAAACAACTATTAGAGCACTCTGCAGTGCTGCAAGCATTTGGTCTGCCCTTAATGTAAGGAGAATTCAGCGTGCTGTTAAGTGCTTGTTTCCTCTCTGGCTATAAGAGTTATGTTGACCGTCGTGGCAGTTTGCCCATGAAACAAGTGCTTGAGTTCACTTCTTAAGGCTTTCTGTCCTTTAGTCGACCACTTCTGAATCAGTGTTTTTTTTACCTTTTTCCCTTGCTTTCACTTCTGTGTTCCACTTTGCAGAAAAAGCAGAATTTAGAGGACCTAAAACTTGTGTGGCATTTGACTTGAGAAGAGGCTTGTGTGGCAGTGTACTTCAACCAACCAGCTGGCATGCTGCCCCTCTTGTCCCATAATCAGAAACAAAGCTTTAGCTGTATTCTTCACGGATGGGGGAAAGGGGCTGGTACTGTTCTGCCTTCTGTGCCTGCACTCAGAAAGGATGTGCCAGAATGGAAGCATCTGCACATAGCCCTGAGGTTCTTCTGTCAGCATCTGCACGTGACTTATCGACTCCTGTGCTGTTCACTTCTGAACAAGAAAAATGCACAGGGTGAGCTTTTTTCCCCCCTCTTCTTCTAATACACTTCTACTCTGTGCTTTCTCTAACATTTTGAGGCTGCTCTCTCTGCATTGTACGCCTGGGTTTATGTCTGGGCTCTGCTACAGGCTGATTTTGTGACTGGGACAAGTTGGTTGGCTTCTCAGCGTTCTGTTTTCTTACTTCTGTACAACTGCTGTTGACCTTAAATGTCAGGGATGCTTTCTGTTACGGCAATAGGATGCTTTAATGCTGTACTAACAGGGAGTCCCCGGAGCTGGGCCTGTAATCATCCAGCATTAAGTGTCCTGCATGTTTGATCCAGGACTCAGGTTTGTCTGCAGAGGGAGTTTCTGGTCAGAACACCTGGCTGTGCTTGCATAGGACGAAGGAAAGGGGACGAATCCATCTCGCTTCACAAATTGGACTTTTTCTGCTTTATACTGATGGCTTAAAACGTCGATGAGTTAGAGACTCTGAAATAAAAGCCAGGTTGAATTCGGTACGTTCTAGCTGTTAGATTTCTTCCTTCCTCAGAAGAAACATACTTCAGATTGCGCTGCAGACATCCTACACAATGTAACACTGTGCTTGTTCAGGATTATTAAAATGCGTGAGCTGCCGTCTGTGACAAGGAGCTCAGGACAGGAGCTCATGGTCTCTGGTGTTCACATTCCCCCTTGGCATAATTTGAAAGGGGTTTGAGGCTGCTGTAACGAGCGTGACATCCCATGTATGGGCACAGCGGGCCCTTCTGGAATCCCACGGGGTGCAGGCTTGCAAGTCAGGCATCTTCCCGAAGATTCTCCCCGTTGCAACGCCTTTTCCTCGCTCGCAGATAATCTGCATGGAGATCTTTACCGTAAATGGTAGAGAGTGAGTGTGGTTACTGTGGGCAGACGCTCTTGATGACTTGACTGGTGAACAGTACATGATGTTTTGTCGTGATGAAATCGCCCTTCAGTGCAGGACTTCAGCCACAGGCTTGCCACGAGTGAGTCACAGCCGAGCACATCGATGTGCACTCCTGGTGATTGGATGTTCTATTTTCTTTCAAACATGGCCCAAAACGCAGTCCTTCCCCTTAAAGGAGACTTTCTTGTTGCTCCGTTACCTTCTTTATGCCTTTTTAATTGCTTGTAAGAGAACAATACAGCTCTACGCCGCAGCATTTTGAGACTGGTGCTGCCAGATCCCTTTTAATAACTTACCCTGTGCTTGCACCAGTTTCATCTGGTCAGTGCCTTACATTTCTCTGTTAGCTTTGTTGTTCTTGAGTATTTGAAAGAATGCACAATTTTTTCCTCTGTCCAAAGCAAGCTGCTTGCAAGGGTGTTCCAGCTCCTGTAGAGAAATCACTCCTCAGAGAGCACAAGCAGAAGAGCCTTGGGGTTGTACCACTGTACTTGGCACTTCTGTGAACAATTCGTGGCTGTATCTGCTGGAGTGTGCAGGATTTTATCCCAGACTTGATAAACTGGATTCCAAAAACACCTTCCTGAAATGTGATCTTCGGAGTCAGTGCAGGGGAGTGGTCCTGACCTACCTGTGTCAGCTTTCCTTGATAAGATAACCTTGCCAGTGCTAGCTCTAGAGTCTTCTAGACAAATAAACAGAAACCCTTGGGAGCTCAGCGGCCAAGTTACTGTCTAATTACTGTCTAACAATCTTATTAATCTAATTAACCTATTCAGGCCATTTGGTTAGATAGGAGTTTTTTTCCTGAACCGCTTTCTCCCCACCTTATGAGGAAAGAAAAGACATTGGAAAAACAAAGAGGGAAAATGTCACCTGAATGTGAGAACTCCTTTACTTGTGAGGGTGGGTGGGTGCTGGATCAGGTTGTCTGGGGAGGCTGTGCAGCTGGCATCCTTGGAGGAAGGAACTAGAAACCCCACTGGACACGGTCCTGGGTGAACTGCTCGGGTGATGCCTGGGTTGCAGTGGGTGATCCCTGGGGTCCCTTCCAGCCTCATTTTAACTGGGCCTAGGAGAGTTTCTCAAGTGTCGTTGCATTAACAATGGCTTAGCTGAGGAAACAACTTGGGATTAGCCCTACGGAAGCACCTTGCAGTTGTAATACAAGTGTTGCAGCGCTTTGCAGGCCAGCAAGACTCAGGATCAATCCTTTCTCTGCTGAGGGTGGTTCAAATGTGTCTTCCCTGTCTCTTGCTCTTACTCTAAGACCATCTCAAAATGCACTTTTGCTGGTGATCCTCACGGCAGACCTAAGTGAGCTGTTCAGCTTTTGGCACTGGCACTAATCACCTCCTGCCACACGCTCCCAGTCCTGGTCCAGCTGCAGCCCGGGCTGCTGGTTGTTTGCTTGCAGGGCTTTGTTCTGCTTGTGGGAGAAAATACCCAATGTAAGGAAGTGCTCTCAAGGCTGAGGGTTCTTGAGCAAGGAGCTGCTGCTGTAGCTCAGCCGTGTGACGCAGCCACGCAGTGGGTTTTGTGGTCTCAGCAAGGCAAGTGTACATTTCTGGTAAGCTCTGTCTAAAGCCTCGAATGCTGAAGGCTCTGATGCCTTGAGTTCAGGTGGCCAGATGCTTGTGGTGCACCCGGCAGGAGCTTTCCCATAGTTGGTTGTTCTTAACCTCCATCATAGTGATATAATGTAGATCGGTAGCGATGCCATCAGCACTGATAATCCTTCTCAGATTGCCGTGGGAAACAGCATGTTGGTTTCCGAGGGGAAAATAGCTTCAGTCCTTTCACCTTGTACCTTCTCTTGCCACGTTCTGTAGTCTTGAGCATCTCCTAGGCAAGCAGACGTGGCAGTGGGATGGCTCCCTAGCCGAGTTCTCTGAGATCCCATTGGTTCCATTTTCACAGTGTATTGTCCCAGCCTTTTCACGTCGTCAGAAGCGGCTGCTCCGAGAGCCAGGAGCACCGTGTAAGGAACCTGCTCTCAGCTTCGGAATTGAGGCCCAGCTCGGTGTTTTTAGGAGCAGGTGGTGGACTTCCACATCCTCACTGGGCATGTGGTCATACAGGCTAAAACTGATCCTAAAGAAACTCTTCATCTGCTGGGGGAGGAAAAAAAAAATCTCATTTGTAAGGGGAAAAAAAAAAAAAGACTATCAAAAGCTCGTTTCCTTAAGCGTGCACTTGTTTGGAGCGTGCAAGTCTTGCAAAAACGTACGTTCACACAGTGGTGGCTTCCTGTTTTCTTGTTTTGTTTTGGTGGTTTTGTGTTTTTTTGCAGTAGTCCCTGGATCATTGCTGTTAGCAGTGTGATACAGACTGAACCGACGAGGAAGGTATCGCTGATCAGCGCTGATCACACGCTGTTGATTTCTCTCTTCTAATACCTTTGTTCAACAGCGCTGCAGAATCTCATCTGCAAGGTCCTTGCAGCTTCTCATTTGAGTGACAGGTTCTCGTTCCAGCCCTCTGTTCTCAAGTGCTCATCTGAAGATAGCTCCTGCCCCTGTGTGTTTGCTGTGTCCTTACAGTGGCTCCCCAGTAGGTTGCCCCATCCTCTTTCTTTCTCTCCTGTTGAGAGATCTGTTCTGCTCCTGGGCTCCATTCCCCTCAGCTTGCTGCAGGCTCCTGTTCTCTCACCTCTTCCCAAAGCCCTGCTTCTTGTGCTCACCAGTGCTGGGGCTTCAAGAACAGCAAGAGGCTTTTATCCAGTAAAAGCAAAACTGCTTGCAATGTATAGCAGCGTGAGTTTAACATCCATTAGATGCGTGTATTCTTGGAAGCTCCGTTGGAGGGGTTTTGGATTCTGCTGGATGACGCTCGTTAGGTCCCATTGGACAGCCTCTGAAGAATACAGCAAAATTTCACATCTTCTCTGGAGTTGTGGAGCTTTTTCAAGATCCTGGAGTGGAGCGGGCATCTCATAAGTCTGCTTTTTAAGGAATCCACCTCCTTCTTTTCCAAGGAGAGTACAGATAAGCTATTTTCTCCACGTTCCCCTCTCCTCACCCTAATCCCAGTGATCCTAGCAACAGGTGCCAGAAATCAAACCAATGGCTCGGGCAGAAGGATGGAGGATGGGATGGGCAGTGGGATCGTTGGTGTCAGTTCTCCCCAGCTGTGCTTCCAGAATAGAACGTCACCAGACTGCAGAGTTTCTGGGATGCTGAGCGGATGGATGTGTCGTGCCTAAGGCCCGGGCTCTTCCACAGGGAAAGTTCAATAGCGTTACCTGTGAAATGCAAAGCCTTGCTGCTCCTTGCCTGGAGACACGTTTGGGCTTGTGATCTGGGGCTGTACTGGTCCGTCCCTACGGGGTGAAGGAGGGAAAGGTCGTATCCACCTCGCAGGTGGGGAAGCTGAGGAGCAGGCTTGATCAGGAGTCAGCGCTGGGGTTGGGGTTTGTGCCGAGCTCCCTGGGGCTGATGCAGCAAACTTTTCTGCAGGTAAAGGCTCCTGAAGCTGCCAGGAGGGCCAGACACAGGGGCAGGGTGGGGGGAGGGAAGGGCAGTGCTTTATGCTTCTTGTCTTCAGCTCGGCTGAGAGCATCTGTGATCACACCTGGACTTTTTCTCCTTCTTTTCAGGGATGCTTGAATACGACCCAGCCAAGAGATTTTCAATACAGCAGATAAGGCAGCACAAGTGAGTGTTCAGCTTCTTCCTATTAGTCATTCTCTTTCTGCTTCTTATGCTAATGTACCTGTGCTATTGCTCTCAACTCATTTTTCCTTTTGACAGCAGACACATGGAAGTCACTAGATAACCTTCCTCCAGCTCTGCTGGAGCTCTGGCAACATCCACTTGGCTTTTTTTTTTTCCCTCCTGTTAGAGCATCCGGTTAAAGCATTTGAATTGCTAACCGGTAAATAATGAATATGTTGAGAATATGTTTCTAGTGAGTCTGGTTGTTGATAATTAAGGGGTTCTGGGTAATTTGTTTCAGAGGCCAGCTAGTACTGATGGAGCAGGGGTTCCCTGAAGCTGGTTTCAGTAATGTGTTGGTTTTCTGGACAGGCTGGTGACAGAAATATCCCTTGGTATTTGCTCCATATGGAATCAGTATGTTCCAGGACAATGGGATTTTTTTCCTTTTTCTCTTTAATGTCATTCCCCTCCTTCCCCCATATCCTCCGCTTTCTCCCTCCCTTTGTCTGGATGGGGGGGGGAGGGGGGCGGGGGGAGAGGTCGTTATCTCTGAGGGTTTTTTTCCTTTTTTAAAGGATCTGTTTGAACATGCTGCCTCTGAGCAGAGATTTCCTGGGCGGATAAAAGTACAAGAACAAAAAAGCATCATAAGGATGCTTCAGCGCGGAGGCTGCATTAGCTTATCTCCTGTTTGAATAGGAAGTGCTTCTGAGGACATGCAGAGCTGCCTGCTGGACCGCAGATGCTCAGCAGAGGTCCTGCCTACAAGCTTGCCCAGAAAGCTTTTGGGAGCCTTGTAAAAACAAGGCTCTGATCCTGTAAGGCAACGGGCCTGCTTTGTGCTGCCTGCAGGCAGGAAGAGCACGATTTTTATTTTTTTTTTTTTTCCCTGTTTGTTTCTCTGGAAAAAAAAAACAAAAAACAAAAAACGAGTGGCAATGGGTAGCAGTGCAGTGTCAGATGCCGGTCCCTGGGAGATGTTTTGGCATGGGAGGCGTCTGCAGGAGCCGCAGAAGAAAAGCAGACAGGCTTGAACTGCAGCAGCGTTCTGCAGAGGAGCAGCTGTAACTGCCCCTGCTAAGATCAAAGGGGCTGGGGGGGGGGCAAGTCTCGTGTAGCTGCCCGGGCAATTAATTAAGCAGTCAGGCAGAGTCTTTTAATAGACGCCAAGCGCTGTGCATTGGTTGTTTCACTGGGTCTGGGAGATGATAGGAGCAGGCATTTGCTTTTCAAGAGTGCCTTTCCCCATGCACACGCTTCCCAGTAAAGTAGTGGGCCACAAAAGAGCCTGCTTGGGGCTGGCCTCTTAAATGCTGCATAGCATTTAAAATGCCGTATAGAGCTCATCTTGGAAACAATAGCTCCTGCTGTTACTGACAGTCCTTCTCCCATCTTCCTCTGAGGGCTAGAGAGCTTCAAGCTAGACAGCACAGCACTGTATCCCTTTGTGGTGCTTTGTAATGAAGTAGTTCTGCTCATTGCAGCGAGTGTAGAGTGGTGAGCAGCTGCCACGCAGCCCAACTGATGCCTTGTCAGTAAGCACAGTGAGGAAGCAGGGCAGGAATTAACTCTGTGGAGCAGATTAGCAGGTATTGCAGTGAAAACACTGAAACGCCAAAGGCGCTGATCCTTACCAATGCTGTGGGCCCAGATGTTGCACTGAGCTGCCCCTAAGCTCGGGGCAGTGTAGGTGGTTCTCATGTGTCACTGTCTGCCAGGATTTGAGCTACTTACCAGGCTCCTTATGTACCTGGTTCTGTTCTTCTCCCACGTGGCAGGGAGCTTTTGCATCAGCTCTGTCCAGCTGGAAGCCAAGAGGTTTCTCTAGAGACCCTGCCTGGAGGTAGCAAGCAGGAGGAAGTAGAGCGTGCTCCTGGCATGGGGGGCAGCAGCATCTCTGTGCTGTGTGGGCACAGCCTGCCCTCTAATTGGGCACAGCTGCTGCTGGTGAGGCTTTAATCTCATAGCACCGACAGAGGCTGAGGAGAGACTATACCTGCGAACGCAGGAGCATTTCCAAGGCTTAGTCTCTTATTAGTTTTCTGTGAGCTTAGCCAGTGCTTCTTAACAGGCTTTTCTCCCCTATTAGTAATTGCCTCCTTCCTCCTGCTGTGGCATCCTAATAATTACATCACGCGCAGCAGAGCCTGCAGCCCTGGGCTTTGGATGTGGCTGTCCAGCTCCTTTTTGTGGGGCAGCACCGTGTTAAAGAATCGGGCGCTTGGTTCTCTTCTCTTTTTCTTTCAACAGAAGAGAGCGTTGCCCTTATGCTTTAAGCAGTCCCTGCTTTATTTAAAACGGAACAAAGCAATTGGAAGGCCGGCAGGTAGTCATTCAGCTATTGTCAGAGGGCTTGGGGAAAAGCGTTTTGGTAGGAAATGCCTTGATTTCTATAATTTAGATTTCCAGTTGGGGTGGAGGGAGGAGTGATAGCGAGGAGTCTGGGTTTCTACACATTCCTCCTAACCCTCTCGAGCTGCATGGATGGCTGTTTCTCCTTCTGTAAAGGGATGCCTCTCTCTTCTGGTGCAGCATTGAGGGTACGAGGCTTTATCACTGGATGTGGGGAACACTGAGCAGGAATCGAGTGCTGCTTGGTGAAGCACCGTAGCTGCTGCAGGCAGCTTGCTGGGGCAAGGCACATCAGTGTCTCCTTTTGTTCTCAAAGCTATTCCAAATGCTTTTCCCCTGCAGTGGCAGCCCTGTCTGAAGAATTCTGTAGGAAGGATCTGCCCAGTATTACATCTGCCAGCTGCCTTCCTCCTCTCCTCACTTCTGCGGCTCAATCCTTGCATCAAATTCATGTTTCAGCATTTTCTTTTAATTTGGCAGGACTGAGCTGACTTCTCCCAGCCCGTTTCTTGAAGGTTTGAAAAGCATTTCAAAGCAACGCGTGCAGCGCAGATCCAGGGTTTGGAAGCTGCAATGAATTAAAACTCTCCCAGCCTGTCTTCTAAGTTCCTGAACCGCCAGGAGCTGACCCCTGAATAACAATGAGCGAGCCTTGAAACCTGCTCTTCCCAGAAGGATCTGGGGAGGGTGATGCTCAATGAAAACTGACACTTTTAGTTCACCTCCGTGACTGCTTTGCACTCCTGGGTGGGGGGTGTGGGGCAGCGAGGAAGCGCTGCTGAGAGCTGGGGAGCGAGCAGCCCGCTCCCTGCAGATCATTCAGTCTCTTCTCCACCTCGTGCTTTTGCTGAAGGGCTTAATGCTTGTACACTGCAGTTTGTAACTAATTCACTGACCCTGCTGCAGCACTTAAAGTGATGAAGTGGATGCAGAATTCTACCTCTGTCCCCTGTTTCCAAGGCAACCATCTTGCCTTCCGTCTCCAGAAGTGTCACACATAATTTGTTCAGTCGTAGATACGTTTGCAAGAGTTTATAGCAAGGAAGGGAAGGCACTTCCAACTCTTGTTAGCAGCGGTGCTCGCTGACGTGCCAGGCTGCTGCTGCTCCTGACTCTTGGAGGCAGCAGTGGCAGCATCCAGGATCACCCCAAAGGTTGGGAGCATGGAGCTGCTGGGTGCTGGGCAGCGCTGCACACCTGGGCACTGCAGCCCTGGGGACCTGCCTCTGTCCCTCTGGGTTTCCTTCTCAGGTGCTGAGTGTGCTCCTTGACTTCTGTGCCTGATTTGGAGGGGGTTTTCCTTAACCTGTGCTGTGGTGCATGGCACTGCTGGATTCTTCCCACCCCTTTGCTGTGGTGTCATGCAAGGATCTCTCCTTGTGTTGGCGATGTGAGCTCTCTTCCTTTCCTTTCCTGCGAGGCATCTGGGTCTGTCTCACTTCCCGTGGCAGGCACGAGGGAGGGAGGGAGGCTCTGGTTCTTCTGCCCACGTTTTGCAGATCAGTTTCGTAATGTAACTGTCTGCTGCGTGAAAGGAAAGTGAGCCTCCATCTGTGCACAGAACACCTCTCCTCTCTCCGTAGGAGTCTGAACTGTGACCTTTGGGTCTTGCATCAGCGAGGGGAGAGCTGCTTCTCTACCTGGGTTTTTTTCGATGGAACTGATCTGAGGAGCAGAGCACCTCCTTCTGCTCCAGGAGTTGGGGCAGTGGCTGCAGGGGCCGTGCTGTGTTGGGCTGCACGAGGACTGCTGAGTTGGTGCCTGTTGTGACTGTGACCTTTCTGTAAGCTTGGAGCCCTCAGGCAGCACCATGGGAGGTGGCAAAGAGCTCGTAGTTGCTCCTTGCTGGCAGGACGGCGATCTGCAGCCCGACATCTGCTTGCAGAAAAGACTGTCCGTATCCAAAACAAGCAAACTGAAATATTTGTGGCCTAGAATGGGAAGTGAATTAGCTGTAAGTGTTTGGAAGCGGCAGCTGTGCTTACTGATTCTTATTTTAACCTTGCTTATACCAGAACTTGAGAAGAGTGATGACTTCTGATGTAAAATTCGAGCTGGGAAGCTGCGAACCAGACAGACTCAATAAGCAGTGGTTGACCCAGTTCCCTTTTTTCCTTCAGTCCTTGACCCTTGTTATCTTAGCTCCTTGTAGATCATAGCAGCTCTGTCTGGACCCTGCTTCTTATCTGGCAGGTTCACAATTAACGCTGTGCTGCTGCTGTCCAGAGCCCGTGCTTCGCAGACGTTCTCAACAAGCTTGCAAAGCAGTGAGAGGTGATCTGTGCTGCTGCTCCCTTCCCTCAGTTTTAAGGCCTGGGAGTGGCTAAAAACGGCCTTAAAGGCTGCAGAGGAGCTGCTGCTTGCAGAGGATGCTCTGTGCAGGCAGTGCTTCTGAGAACCACAGAAGCTCATTTTCCCTCAGCTGATAAAACAGCAGCCTGCTAGCACTAGGTAAGCTGCTGTGTGCGCCGGTGCAATTGACTCAGAAATCATTGGTGAAGTTGTTTGGGAACAAATGATGAAATGGGCACCGTCAGCAGCGCTCTGATCCAGGCTGTGTTGGTGAAGGCAGGGTGAGGGAGCAGCCAGTTCCATCTGCAGCACGGTGCTGAGGGGAGAGCTGCACCGGGGAGTGGAGCTGCTCTGTGGCTCAGCCAGGGGTCAGCAGCACCTTGAGCTGGAGCAGGGGCTTTGGTGGAGCCTGGTGGTCCTCAGCTGAACAGCAAATGTTCACTGATCACATTTAGCACCAGTGTAGAGAACAGCATCTCTGTCCCTGCTGGAAAATTGCTTGCCAGGAAATACTCTGCTCCTCCATAAAGAATTGCTTGAGGCTCCTTCCAAGAGGTCTTTGATTTTCTTAGAACTTCAATGAATTTCTTTGCTCACTCTATAGCCTCATTACCATGTATGCATATGCAAGTATTTGAAATCACCTCCCAGAGGATGGGATCATTATGACTGGAGTACAGTGATTCAGGTTTCAGCTGTTAATAAAAACCTATTTTTACTCTCCTGGTAAGTAGGACAGAAGGAAAGAAAGAGGCAGAGAGCTGAAATGTAGCAAAATAAAAACACTAGCTGCTGGAGATTTGTCGGCTTTCTCCCTTTTTTCTGGCAGTCGTTCTGATCTCGTTTCTCCTGTATATTCCATTCTCCCTGGCTCCCTGGTGTATTGGTTCCCTCTAGCTCCAGTGCCCCTGGCAGGAATAGCTGGGTGCTCTGCTCCTGCCAGGCTGGGTCAGCCCAGGCAGAGTGTGCTATCTTGGCAGTCACTTCCTTGATGAAAGCAGTCTCCCAAGGAAAGGAAATCAAATGATCCAATTAGGAGCATCGTGTGCCATGCACATCACCGAGGAAGCCAGCCCCAGGATTTGCTAAAGCCGTTGGCCCAAATCTAGTTACGTTGGACCTGTTGGCTTCCTGCTAGTCCAGCAGCCGGGCTGAACTTTCCTTCACTCTTGTAATGCTGCTCCGTGAACCAGAGGTCAGACTTGAGGCATTCTGTCACTTCCCCCCCCCAAAGATGCTGCTGCTTTCCCCAGGCTGCTGGTGTAGGAACGCTGCTGGATCCTTGTCAGTGCTGAACTGGGATGTGCTGGCCTCCCAGCTGCCTGGGGTCATCTCCCCAATGCAGTCTGAGTGGGGAAGTGCCAGGCGTGGTTCTGAGCGTGACCCCGACGTGCTCGGTGACTGACCACAACACGTTTCCTGTTGGAACTTTGCCTGCTGAAGCAGGGACTGCCTCACTCTTTGGTTCTGGGAAAGGCAAGGTGCTGCCTTCCTGGAGAACCCGATGGTTGCGGAGCAAAGCTGGAGGATGCCAGCTGTGAAGCAGGGCTTCTCAGCAAAGGTCCATCCCTGTTTCAATCCCAGTTGATTTGTCCCAGTGGTTACCCTATCATTCATCTCCTAACTCCTTCCTTTTGCTGAGTGACTCTATTAGAATGCCACTTTTACAAGAGGTGAATAGACAGCGAGGTGATATTTGTAGCCCTCCCTGCTTTTGAGGTGTGTTTTCAGTTGATTCCAAGGCAGCACGCTCTGGTGGCCTACAGCAGGATGTAAGAGCAGGGGGAAAAACATCTTGCACTTTCCAGGCTCCCTCCTGCTGTGGAAGACTCTGAGTGTCCCTTTGTGCAGATAAGTGGTGTCCACATAACACTTAACAAGATGAGCGTGAGAGTGCAGTTCATATGATGAGATTTTGTTTCCTTTCCTGCTGCATGAGACCAGGAAGAATGGATCCCAGTGCCCAAATGGCATCCAGCCCACAGTGCAGGGGGAGGGGGTTGATATCAGCGCCCACCAGGAAACCAGGCTGGGTTTAGAAGATGGTTCTGGTGTGGGAACTGCGGACACATTCTGCCTGCAGCGGCGTAACGCTGCCTTGGAAGTTCTCTTTAAACTCCATGCACCTTTGAATGGGGATGGAATGGGATCATCCCATACCGTTGAGGATTTCTCTTATGCCTTCTGAAAAGGGAAGCTGTACTGATGAAATTTTTACTCTTGGACTCTTTGCAGTTGGTTTCGTAAGAAACACGCTCAGGCAGAGACTCTGGTGCCCATACCTCCCAGCCCAGAAACAAAGGACAAGTGGAGAAGTATGACGGCGGTGCCTTATCTGGAAGATCTGCATGGCTACAATGAGGATGAAGATGATGACTTGTATGACATTGAAGATGATATCATCTACACTCAGGACTTCACAGTACCAGGTAGGAGAGAACGATGCTGGGATGAGAAGGGTGGAAGTGACTCTTCCCTTGTCCACTTCAAGTTTTTTTAGGAAAGGCCTTGAGATCTGAATACATCCTCTCGGCAGTGGAAGGGAGTATTGATTATTAAGTGATGTGAGTGACTCACAGTGAGTGAGCCGTGATGCTCTGGATGCTTTGGTCCTTTATTTGATCAGCCAGGATGTCCCTTCCTGTGTGCTGCCCATCTGCTGATTTCCTTCCTTCATCCAGTAATAGCTTGCTCCTGCTGAACTGTTGTTCAAGCACACTTAATTCTCTCTGGGTTGGCTTTGCTAGGCTCGCTGAGTTATTTTGGAGCACAGCCCTGAAATGACTCAGTGTTCAGAATAGATGGCACATCTGGGAGAGAAGGGTGCTTGTAGCCTTATGCGGAGCCTTTTTCTTTTCTGCTCCAGCCTTGATAACTCAGTTGCAGAATTGCCCCTTTCTTTACGGGGGACTTCCTGTTGTTTTAAAGCCGACCAAGTAAGTAGGGCTGGATTCAGCCATGTGGTTTTCACAGAGGGGTGGTAATTGAGCAGTATTCTTTCTCTTGGCCTCTCTGCACTTGTGAGCAGCAGAGTGAAAGCATGTCCGTGGTACGACCGAAGGCGAAGCCTGCTCAGCTTTACAGCTGTCGTAGCAGCAGTGCTGATTCACGTTACCACAGCGTGACAGGAGGTGTCTGGTGCTGAGCTTTCCTTGTCGTAAGGAAAGCCCTGGTTTCTGTAAGGCTAACCATGCTGCTGTGGTTTTTTCCTTAATGACGGCTCGGTGGGCTTCTGTGGATCTGAGTAAGAAGCAAGGTCTGGTTCTACCTGTGCAGGAGTCTCAAACCTGAAGGCCTTGTTTCTTCTCCTGGCTTTCTGGTTGGGTGGAAGCTACTTTTTAAAGCACCAACGCGGAAGAGTAAAGCGTCAGGCCTTGAATAGCAATAAGCCTCATCGTGCCCAAAACTTCTTTGGGAATACCCAAAGCTTCTTTGAGAGAAGCCAGATTGCCTCCCCGGAAGAGCTTTCCAAGGGGAGAAGAGCTGAGACAGCTTAGCTTAGAGCCAGGCTCGCTGGGCCCTGCGCTGGGTGCCACCCCTGGGTGCCAGTCCCCAGCAGGGCTCTGCTCAGCTGTGCAGCCGCAGGGGTACGTACGTGGGTCGGAGGTGGAGCCCGCCGAGATGAAGGGAGCCACATCAAAGTGAAGCAGATCTGTTTCCAAGTGCTGATTCACTGGTGACAGCTGGGTAATTTATAACCTTTTCTAATCGAGCTGATGTCCCGCTGCCAGCTGGGTGACCTGCAGAGCTCTGTCCTTTGCTCTCGTACATCCCACAGACTTTTCTACTAGAGTCTGACCAGAGCTGGACCTTCCCTCTTAGCCTAGTGGGGGCTTTATGGAGGGAGGCATCCTTTTAAAAAGTGTGGTGGGCTCTCAGAAAGATGTACTTGATTCTTAGGGCCTTGCTAAGTACAGAACAGGACTTGGCAGGTGCCTCTGTGTTGTCAGAGGTTACCCATCTCCCTCTGCAAGGGCTCCTGATGGCAACAGCCCGTGTGTAAGTGCTCAAGATGTGGAAAAAATGCCCGGGCTTGAAGAAACCATAACCAGTATCGCTCACAGCCCCGTTTTATTTTTTAAACTTGACATTTTCTACCTCTTGAAGCTGGTTCAGAAAGGAAGAAAGGTACGGTTGGTCGGTCTGCCCACAGCCTCCCTTGGAGGGCCGGGCTTCCCAGCTGAGAAGCTGCAAGAACAGATCTGTTGCAGCTCACAGCTGAAGCCAAGAGCCCACGGGATAGTCTGTTACTGCTTTTTTGGCATCAGCGTAGAGAAATAAGCTTGTGCACGTCTCTAACAGTGCCCTGTTGCTTCCCTGTGTGTTCCCAGCTGCAGAGGAGGAAGCTGAGGCAGGGAGTAGAGGACAGAGCAGAGAGCTGGGAAGTCGTGACAAGCTGTGTGCAGGAGGAAGCTGTGCTCCCGTCGGAAAAAGGCACAGAAGAGGAGTGAAGGTTAGCATGGGCCCCAGAGCACTGCCCTCTTGGGCTTCCAGTGGCCTGAGCCTAACGGCTGGTGCTTTTAACCAGAGGCTAGCTGAAAAGGAAAACTCGACGTGACCTGCGTTAGAGGAGGTTACTCTGCCTGTGCACCCCAGGCTGCTCCTGCAGACCTGCCCCACGGATTCCTGTCTCTTCTCACTCTAGCTAAAGCATTTAGTTTCTCTTTAACTTCTCCGGTGATGAGCAGCTTGTGTTGCTGCCTGGTTTGTGTTCTTCTTTGTGATTAAAAGGTGGAAACTTAGGAAGGCTTGGAAAATTAGAGAGTGGTCGTATGTCCCGCAGGCTCAGGCCGGATCTGATTGTTCCGGGTGCTGCTGTGAGTGTCTCTGCCCTGCAGCTGGGCATTGCACGTTATTGTTGGTGTGCTTGGAGAAAGGGCAATTCCTGCAGTTCCTTCACAGCAAAACAGTGGAGCGTGCGAGATCCTTTGCTCCCTGGAGCTGAGCCCTCTGTGCTGCATCTGCCACTGCCCTGCTGCTCCTCCTGCGCAGGGAGCTGGGGCTGTGCCCCGTGCAGCAGTGTCTGCTGTGCAGGAGCCCAGTGCCCGTGCTGGGGTGATGTTCCCCCACTCAGCTGCCTCTGACAGTGGGAGATCACCTCCAGAGCAGTCACATCAGCTGTCATGCACTCCTAATGCAAACAGCGCTATTTAAACCCAAATAAGGGCTGTCACATCAGAAGGTGACAGGCAAATTACTGGGAGATGTTTGGAGTTCTCTGTGTAGCTTGTGCTGTTTCAGAGGGGTAAGAGAGCTGGATTTCAGTAGTGGCTCCATAGACCAGTGCTCCCCTTGTTACACAGTGGCTGGGTGGGCTGGATGCTATTTTACTTCACTTAGCTGCAGCACAGTGATGGGTTTTAGCCTTCCAGTTATTTCAGGTGCTACTTTGCACCTGGAGGCAGTGAAAGAAAGCATCCTCCACCAGCCAGCCTCCAGGCCCTCATCCAGAACCTGCACGTTCCGCTCTCGTAGCAATCACGGACTGAGCTGGATGCGCCCTGACAGGGGGGTTCCTGGGGGACAGCACACACTGCAGTCTGGCTGCAGCCCCAGGGATCCCTGTGCAGCAAGAGGAGGGTTTCTCTGGGCTCTGTGCTGCGGTGCTGCCCTCCTGAGCAGCTGTCACACGGGGTCTTAGGCAGCGTGAACACGTGCAGATTGGTGTTCCCAAACCAAGGGCAGCATTTGAGCACGGGATGCAGTCTTCTCCTGCAGACGAGTCACCTAAGGCTGCTTGCAGGGCTGCTTTAGCAGCCTTATTTTAAAGGGAAATTGGCCAAAGCAACACGAAATGATAATGGGGCTGGTGTAGGCTGCCTGTGGGAGCAGTGGGGTGAGGAGGGAACCCAGCACAGGGCAGGATGTGAGGTTTGTACGGCAGGGGCAGCTTGCACAGAGAGCACCTTGTCATTCATCTTTCCCAAGGCTTCTTCCAGGATCCTCTGACGTTGCTCAGCTCTGTGCCAGTGTCACATTTCTAACAGTGACGCCGTATTAAAGTAAAAATAAAGAAAGAAGCCACCCCCCCCCCCCACACACACACACACATCTTGTAAGTGACGGAGGAGTCGAGTTGTTCTGCTGGGCAGGCAGCGCAGGAGCACGCCTGACTCATGGGAGTGGGTGTTCAGGTGGGGAGGGGAGGAGGGAACCTCATTACCTCTTACGTTCAGAGGAAGAAGGGGCTCCGAGGACGCGCCGTTATTTCTTTCAAGGGCTCTTGAAAGATTCCTGCAGCTCGGTGCAGAGCCTCAAACCCTCGGGTGCCCCCCGGTTCAATCGGTGTCCAACAACAGAGGGGAGAGCAGCGTGCCCCCCACCACGGAGCTGCACCCAGGGGGCTGGGAGCATCTCGCTGCCCTCGTGCTGCGTTCACATTCAGGCCCCAGCGGTGTGGGGGCTCTGGGCTTCGCCTTCCCTCCCGCAGCAGCGGCTCTGAGGCTGGCCAACGAAACCCAGGGGAGGCACGTCGCGTTCCTCACCGCGCGTCCTCGCGGCGTGTCCCACAGACGCCGTGATTCAAAAGCTCTCGGCGGTTTTATTTTGGAACCTGCTCCGTGCCTGAATGAGCGGGGATGGAGCCGCGAGAGGCGGCGGGGACGCGCGCGCTCGCTGCCTCCCAGCCCTCCTCTTTCTCTTATTTTTAGCCCCGGGCTGCTGGTGGTCGGTAGGATGTGGCTGCTCGCGCACGCAGCGCTGGCCACGGCTTCCGCGGGGGCAGGCAGTTGCCAAAGATTTCATCCTATGCTGAATTGTTATTTTCATTAATTTGAACGTCAGCAACTGTCAGCGGTGAAGGAGGTAAAATTAGCCCGCGGCTCGCCCGCCCTCCTCGGCATCCATCATGGCCTCCTGGGATTGTTCTTTTCGCTGGGAGGAGGGGACGGGCACCCAAAAGAGAAATGAACTATTGGGAGATTTCCCCTCCCCCTCCCCCCCCCCCAGTCAGAAACGTTCATTGCCTTGGTCAGAGCCTGCCCAAGGGATGGGAAGGATAAGTGCTCTGAGGGCGGGTGCTGGGCTCTCTGCTGCAGCCCCCAGCCCCCGAGCACCACTTCTCCTGGGCCGGGGCTGTGGGTCCCTGCAGCTTTTTGGCTCTGAGGTGAGTGCTGAAGACGACTCTGAACCAAGAGACTCTTCTTTCTGAACAACTTCTGCCCGTGGAGGAGGAGGAGGAGGATGCCCTGCAGGATGCGCTGCCCTGCGGGGTGCAGGAAGGAGCAGAGCCCGAGGGCACACAGCGGGCAGAGGGGAGTGTGGCTCCAAAGAGACCCCCCCAGCAGCTCCCCCCTGTGCCCCCTCTGAGCGCTGGTGCGTGGAGCTGACGTTGCGCTCGGCCTCGCCAGAGAAAAGATGGAGCATCCTTTAAAGAAAATTATACATAATCATCTTACAGCTCTTGCTTCCACTCAAACCTCTGAGTCATAACTGAAGGGCCCTGGAGCGTGACGTTCCTGGTGGAAGGAGATTGCCGTGGTTGGATCCGGTGTGGGGGAGCAGGGGACCTGACAAACCCTTTCATCAACCCCATGGGGCTGTGGTGCCATGGGAGCACGGCAGTGCCCCTCCCGCCCCAGGCAGGGGCCCTAGGTCACCCCCCAGGTACAGGGACGTGACAGGAGCCTGCAGCAGCTGCACGGCACAGGGACACCTCTCCTGGGGGGGCTGCATGCCCCCGGTGCTGAGTCACTGTGCTGAGCTGAGCAAAGGGAGAGGGCAAACCGAGCCCACCTGCGTGTCCCTTGCAGGGCACAGGGCTGTGCCTGATCCCTGCAGCAGGATGGTGCCCTTCCGCAGGTGGAGCGGTGTGGAGCCCGCTCCGTGCATCTCACCCTTTACCTTCAGTTTCCTTCTCTTGCTTGCACTGAGTGCCCTCTGAGCGCTGCCATCCCATGCTACACCCATGGGTGCGAGGAGGGAGCTGCTCTCTCTGATGTCGCGTGCCCACCCTTGGGGCCGTGTCTCTCCCGGGCCTCGAGGACTTAGAGAGCAGCCCTGCATTTCTGCTCTGAGCGATAAGGCTGCGGCCTCACGCTGCCTTCCCTTGCAGGACAGGTGCCTGAGGAGGAGGCAGGGCAGAACGGGCAGAGCCGTGGCCGGGGGCTGCCCAAGGCTGTGTGCATGAACGGGACGGAGCCGGGACAGCTGAGCACCAAATCCAAGGCGGAGCGCCGGGCCAGCGCCTCCTCCAACCCCTCGCGCAAGGCCTGCTCGGCCAGCAGCAAGATCCGCAAGCTCTCCACCTGCAAGCAGCAGTGAGCCGGGAGCGCCGCGCTCTGCACAGGTACGGGCTGGGGTGGGGGGTGAGAGGGGGGCTGGGGCTGGGGCTGAGCCCCCTCCGTGCTCCCAGCATCCTGAGCCTGGTGCCCTGCAGTGTGGGGAGGCACAGAACTCCCCACTCCGTGTCAATGGGGGTCTTGTATGTGGCTCTGCTCTGCCCTCACCCCCCCACGCTGCTTGCAGACCCCCTTCTCCTGTGCCCCACTGTGGCTGCAGTGTGACCCCCCCCCTCCCTTGGCAGTGCCACCCTCCTGCAGGCAGGGAGCAAAGCTCCCATGCACGGAGGCAGCAGCAGGGCCCTGGCTTTCTCCTGGGGAGGCTCCCGGGCTCTTCCCCTGCTCCAGGGGCAGCTGCGGGACCGTGCCATCCATGGCTGCACCCGGACCCCCCCGCACACACACACACACCTTGCTCTGATGCTCAGGGCTGCTGAGCCCTCCCCGCTCCCCCCTCGTCCTTCCGGCTCGTTCCGCAGCCCCGTCCCTTCCTTCCCACCCCTCATTCATAAATGAGGCAGCGATGAGTCAACGCTCAGCGCTCATCCACCCCCGGCCTCACGCTCGCGCTCGTCACCGGCGCTCCGTGGGGCTGAGGCTGTGTTATCTGTTTGGATCACGACCAGCTTTGTGGTGTGAAAAAAAAAAAAAAAAAGAAAGAAAGAAAGAAAAAAAAAAAAGCCAGAAATAAAAGCCCATTCCTCCCCCTGCAGCTGTCAGACCCGAGCTCGGCTTTAATCTTTAATTCATGGTTGGGAGTGAGTCACCTGTGCGGGGAGGCACTGCGCTGCCAGCGGATGCCTCTGCTCGGGGCTCCCCGGGGAGCTGCTGCTCCCTGCCCCATGGTTCCCTGCCCCATGGCTGCTCCCTGCCCCATGGCTGCTCCCTGTCCCATGGCTGCTCCCTGCCCCATGGTTCCCTGCCCCATGGTTCCCTGCCCCATGGCTGCTCCCTGCCCCATGGTTCCCTGCCCCATGGTTCCCTGCCCCATGGCTGCTCCCTGCCCCACGGTTCCCTGCCCCACGGTTCCCTGCCCCATGGCTGCTCCCTGCCCCACGGTTCCCTGCCCCGTGGTTCCCTGCCCCATGGCTGCTCCCTGCCCCGTGGTTCCCTGCCCCGTGGTTCCCTGCCCCGTGGTTCCCTGCCCCATGGTTCCCTGCCCCATGGTTCCTTGCCCCATGGCTTCTCCCTGCCCCATGGCTTCTCCCTGCCCCATGGCTGCTCCCTGCCCCATTGCTGCTCCCTGCCCCATGGTTCCCTGCCCCATGGTTCCCTGCCCCATGGCTGCCCACTGCCCGGGGCTCAGTGTGTGTGTGTGGGGGGGGTCCCAGTGTGGCTGGGGCTCCTGTGCATTTGGGGTGGGGGCTGCCAGGCTTGAGACCTCCTGCTTCCACCGCTGCCCTCCACTCGGTGCCGTAAAACCTCCGGGAGCAGAAAGCAGCCGCAGCTCCTGGCTGTGAGCGAGGTTTGTGGGCTGCATTTTCCCCTATGGGTTCAGCAGCTCCAGGGCACGCTGGGCTCGGGGTCTGCGTGGGGCTTGGCCCCATCCTGACCCCCAACCAACCCCTCTCTCCCGTTCTCCCGCAGTGTCCCAGCATCCTCCCCCTGCTCAGCGTCTCCTGGGAGCGGCCCCTGCTCGCAGCCCAGCGACCGAGGAACCCCGCCCGGGAACCCTGCCCCCCCCCCCCCCCCGCTATGGACAGCGCCCGGAGCCCAGAGCTGCGGGGAGAGCCCCCCACACCCCCCAACCTGCGATGGAGGACCCCGGCTGCGGGGGGAGGGGAGCGGGGGGGGGGGCACCCTCCGCCCCATCACTCTTTGCCAATCAAGACACTGATTCTCTTTTTAATTTCG